>NW_006921591.1:3879859-3993537 GCF_000298275.1 Orycteropus afer afer
TTCCCTTCAAGGCTCAGGGGTCCAAGATTATCTTCTGTGTCTGTGTTAATTGGTTTCCCTTTTCTTTGTTGAAGAGGGTCTGTGCAGTCCTTCTGCCTAGTCCGCCATCTTACCGGAACCTTAAGCTTGCTATTTTAAAAGAAATGTATACAACATCAACTTTGTTGCAAATTTATTTCACTGAATATTGAATTGTTTAAAAGTAACCAAGATTTACTACCTATGGGTTGGATGAAGCTAGAATATTCAAATGAAAGTTAACTGTTATTAGTGTGTGTAGTATTTTGAAAAATACTTAATCTTCAGTCAAAAAATAAATCAAGAAAGCTAGGGAGAAGGGTATACATTCTCTGAAATGAAATACTTTATAAAGATTTTCAACATTAAAAGAAATCAGACAATGGACCAGTCTGACCAGGAACACAATAAAGGGTCCTGGATAGATTGGGAGAAAATGTAGAACAAAACACCAATTCCAAAAAAAGGGCAAGCAGGCAGGAAACTTACTGTACTGAAACAGACTAGAGCAACCCCAAATAATATCACCCTAAGATACCCTTTGAACTTGGAACTTCCCAGAGGTGACCTTTCATCTAAATAATGTTGTTAGGTGCCTTCAAGTCAGCTCCAACTCATAACAACCCCATGTAAAAAAGAATGAAACACTTCCCGGTCCTGTACCATCCCCACAATCCTTGCTATACTTCAGCCCATCATTGCAGCCACTGTGTCAATCCATCTCAGTAAGGGTTTTCCCCTTTTTCCCTTACCCTCCACTTTATGAAGCATGATAATGTTTCCTAGGGAATAGCCCTTCTGACAACATGACCAAAGAGGTGAGATGAAGTCTGGCCATTCTTGCTTCCAAGGAGCATTCTGGCTGCACTTCATCCAAGACAAATTTGTTTGTTCTTCTGACAGTCCATGGTGCTTTCTGTATTCTTTGCCAACACCATAATTCAAAAGCATCAACTCTTCTTTGGTCTTCCTTATTCATTGCCAGCTTCACATGCATATGAGGCTATTGAAAATACCATGGCTTGGGATAGAAGCACCTTAGTCTTCAAAGAGACATCTTTGCTCTTTAGCACTTTAAAGAGGTCTTTTGCCCAGATTTGCCCAGTGTAATACGATGTCTGATTTCTTGACTGTTGTTTTCATTGGTGTTGATTGTGGAACCAAGCATCATGAAATCTTTGAAAATGACAATCTTTTCTCCATTTATCGTAATGCTACTTATTGGTCCAGTTGTGCGGATTTTCATTTTATGTTGAGGTGTAATCCATACTGCAGACTATACTCTTTAGTCTTCATCAATAACTACTTTGAGTTATCTTCACTTTCAGCAAGCAAGGTTGCATCATCTGCATATTGCAGATTCTTAATGACTCTTCCTCCAATCCCAATGCTGCGTGCTTCTTCATATAATCGAGCTTCTCAGATTATTTGCTCTGCATACAGATTGAATAAGTATAGTGAAAGGATACAATTCTGATGCATTCCCTTCCTGATTTTAAACCATGCAGTATCCCCTTGTTCTATTTGAATGACAGCCTCCTGGTCTATGTACAGGTTCTTCATGAGTAAAATTAAGTGTTCTGGAATTTCCATTCTTCTCAACCTTATCCAAAATTTGTTATGATCCACACAGTTGAGTGCTCTTGCATAGTCAATAAAACACAAGTAAACATCTTTCTGGTATTCTTTGCTTTCAGTCAAGATCCATCTGATATCAGCAATGATATCCCTTGTTCCATGTCCTCTTCCAAATCCAGCTTGCATTTCTGGAAGTTCCCTGTCAATACACTGCTGCAACTGTTTTTGAATTATCTTCAGCAAGATTTTAGTTATGTGTGATATTAATGATATTGTTCAGTAATTTCCACATTCTGTGGGATCACCTTTCTTTGGAATGGGTACAAATATGGATATTTTCCAGTTAGTTGGCCAGGTAGCTGTCTTCCAGATTTCTTGACATAGACTAATTAATGCCTCCAACAGTGAATCTGTTTGTTGAAACATCTCAGTGGGTATTCCACCAATTCCTGGAGGCTTATTGTTTTGCCAGTTCCTTCAATGCAGCATTGATTTCTTCCTTCAGTATTATTGGTTCTTGATCATATGTCACCTCCTGAAATAGATGACCATTGACCAATTCTTTTTGGTATAATGACTCTGTGTATTCTGTCCATCTTTTGATGTTTCCTGCATAATTCAATATTTTGCTCATAGAATTTTCCAATATTGCAACTTGAGGCTTGAATTTTTCCTTCAGTTCCTTCAGTCTGAGAAATGCCAAGCATATTCTTCCCTTTTGGTTTTCTAACTCCAGGTCTTTGCACATTTCATTATAATAATTGACTTTGTCTTCTTGAACTAGTCTTTGAAATTTTCTGTTCAGCTCTTTTATCTTGTCATTTCTTCCATTTGCTTTAGTTACTTTCCATTCAAGAGCAAGTCTGACAGTCTCTTCTGACATCCACTTTGGTCTTTTCTTCCTTTCCTGTCTTTTTAATGATCTTTTGCTTTCTTCATGGATGATATTCTTGATGTCATCTCACAATTTGTCTGGGATTCTGTCATTAGTGTTCAGTGTGTCAAATCTATTCTTCAGATAATCTCTAAATTCAGGTGGGATATAGTCAAGGTCATATTTTAGCTCTAGTGGACTTGTTTTAATTGTCTTCAGCTTCATCTTAAATTTGCATATGAGCAGTTGTTAATCTGTTCCACAGCTGTCAGCTCCCAGCCTTGTTTTGGCTAAGATATTGAACTTCTCCATTGCCTCTGTCTGCAGGTTAGTCGATCTGATTCCTGTATATTACATCTGGTGAGGTCCACATGTATAGCTGCCATTTATGTTGTTGAGAAAAGGTATTTGCAATGAAATAAACAATATTACCTGTGACTACTATTCTCCCTTAAATAATCAACTATGTGAGACCAAATGGTCTACATTTATCCTAAAGCAAAGTTGAGAAGGTAAGGAGGGGCAGGGAAGCTGATGTAATGGAATCAGAATAAAGAGAATAGAATCAATCAGAATGTTAACATATTGTGAAAAATGTAAGCAATGTCCTAGAACAGTTTGTATAAAAATTATTAAGTGGGAACCTTAATTTTTGTGTAAACTTCCACCTAAAACACAAAATATTATTTAAGAAAAAGAAATGAGAAATAATCAAATCATCAGGGAAGAAGTAAAATCATATAATGTATGAAGAATTAAGAGTCAAATGGGGGAATATGCAAATGTACATTATGGTGGCACATATGGAGGTAACAGGAATGGCAGAAAGTATCTTTGTGTTCTATTTCTAGTATAGGCAGTTTTTTACCTGAAGACCCCAAATCTGGAAGGCTTTTTTTCTTTTGGATTTATTTCCTCCCTTATGCACCAAAGGTCATAGCAAGAAACCAAAAAGAGACAATTCCATTGAGAATTTGTCATACACTATCATTTTTTTTAGGGATTATAGGACACAAGATAGAAGCCATGACCAAGAATCAAGCAAAGAATAAAATAAAGCTCCATGGGTCAAAAGGTCACGTCTCCCATAAAGGTACCGTCTGCTCTGACATTTCCATCCTCCTCAATTGTTTTCCCATCACTGAACCAGGTGTTTCTCTGGACAGACCTTTCAGAGAGAGATGCTGCTGTTCATTCTGCAGTTTTTTGCTCTTTACCAAGAAAATAACAAATGGTGTTTTCCATTCAGTAATGAAATGTCTTACTTCACTGTAAGCATAGACACAACTCATACGAGTCCATAACTCTACTGAGAACAAATAATAGAGACTGGAGGATGATGACTTAGCTCAACCTTGACCCAAAGCTTTACATCTACCTACTTTTGTGGCACAACAGAGACTCCATTAAAAAAAAAAAAAATCCAGTTCATATTTTATTTGATTTTCGGAAAGCTGAAGGGTTGGTCACATTCTTTTCATTATGCCAGATGGCACCCCAGTTGGCATGAGTTTAACTTAGTTTGTAACTCACCCACTTGTTTGGTTTTAACCCCTAAGGGACCAAAGGAAGTTAAACCATTTACATCCCACAGCCTACCAGGTATATGCCCCTAGCATACCATGGGGTGAAGTTCTAGCTGGGAGTAAATCCTGGGCCTCACTCCAGCATTTTGAAGTTTTACTAGAGAATTGAATTTGAATTTCTTTTTAAAGAGAGGAAAGCTTTGGAACTAAAACTTTAAAATAGTTTAGGGCCCAATCCACATTTGGAAGGAAATATTGATTACAGTCTTTTCACCACAGTTAGAGTGAGCCATAAAAGGGGACCAGTGTAACTTTACATGGCCATTGTGTCAATCTGTATATCAAAAGAAACCTCTCATGAATTTTTGCATTCCAATATTTCCTGGTACTCTAAATATAACCTCATTTCCTATCTGATTATTTTTCCTTTTCAAATGAGAATTTTTAATATTTACCAAATTAATACAATCATATTTTTTTAATTTCACATGCGACAGAGTTAAACAAATATTTTTATCTTCAGCCTCTCATTTTTAAGTCTAATATAGAAAAAAAGGGCCAAACAAAATAAATTCACTTCCCTTCTTCCCATTAGTCAAAAGACCTCATGTGGTTGTTGTTATGTGCCATCGAGTCAGACCCAACTCATAGCGATCTTCCTTGGGTTTCCGAGGCAGTATCACTGCAGAAATAGATTGCCCAACCTTCCTTCCGAGGAGTGGCTGGTGGGTTTGAACCGCCTCATAAGTATATATTTCTAAAATCTGGAATTTGTGTCTTAAAGTGGCCCCTGTCAGTGATGATGAGTATTCTAGATAGTACCCCAAGCCAAAAGGCAGAAAGTTGTAGTGTAGAAAAATTAATAATACCCTTGACTTCAGCTTTCATGAATGAGTTCTTAGGAATTTGTTTACTTCACAGCCCTTAAACAAGTGGTCGTTCCTAGCTGTAATTGCTGGCCAGAAGAAGTGGTTGATAGGCCAATAAACCTAGACATCTCAGATTTATTTTTATTGTTTCTATAATTAAAACAAGAAACAAAAGGATAAATCCACAAACACTCTGGTCCCTTCTGGCATGTGCAGTGTTCAAAATACTTCCGCATCACTTGCAGATATACTAAACATAAGTATTGAGGAACAGTGGCTGAGAAAGAGGGACAGATGGCAGGATGCTGAAAATGGAAAGAATAACATCATGGGGACTTTCTCACTGATCATAATCCACTTCATTAACTTAGTTGGTGTCATCGCTACCAAGCAATACCATGGTTTGCAGATAGATTCCAATTTGTACCAGTATATTGATTTAATTAGAAAAGTGTCTGTATGTTTATTCTTATTCTAATCATAAAACTAATTATTTCTTTGTGTCACTTGTTTTTCACAACGCGATATAGGTTCCTCATTCATTATTCATTGACTCAAAAATATTTCTTTATAGAGTTCATACTATTTAATAGGCAACATGACAGACATTGTGTTGTGCTAGCTAAAAAAAAAAAAAAAAGAAAAAAAAAAAGGCAACATCTCTGCCTTTATAGAACTTGTATTTTAGTAGGGAAGACAGATAATAAACAACCAACATGTAATACAATATTGGGAGGTGATGTATGTTATAACAAGTCAAGTAGCATGAATGCATAGGAAATAACAAGGGCACTACTTTAGAGAGGGGATCAGGGAAGGTCTCTGTGAGGGAAGAAACATCTGAACAGAGCTTTGAATGAAGTGAAACATTGAAGTGGACCTACTGAAGAAGGAGCGTGCATACTGAGCAGAGAGCACAATGAGTGCAAGGGCCCTGACGTCGGGGTAAGCTTTATGTTTACCAGGACCATTATGGCTGGAGCAGAGTTAAAGGGAAGAAGCTAATTAGGGTGCAGAAGAAACCAGGAACCAAATCATGTAAGACCTTATAGGTTATGGTAAGAACTTTAAATTTCATTCTTAGCAATGAGAAACATTTGGAGGACTTTGAACAGGGGAGTGATGTGATCTGACTTAAAGTTTTAAAAGAATGCTGTGGCAATTGTATGAATAGATTAAAGGGCAGTGAGAGTTGATGTCCTGGGACTAATTATGAAATCATTGCCATCATCATGCAAGAGATGGTGGTAGTTTGGCCTAAAATGGTAGCAGGTAGAAAGCTGCTGAAGAACGGCTAGCTTTAGGATATATTTTGAAAGCAGAACAAACAGAATTTGTTCAGCCATGGTCCACCATGGAATAGGAGCCACCCTTAGGTCTTTTCGTAGAGGAAATTTAATATAGGGAATTGCTTACGTAGGTAACAGAAGAGCTAGGAAGCTGAATAGTGGATAGTTATTAATTCAGATTAGCAGAAACAGGAAGTCACTACCACCCCTAGGAACAGAAGGACAATGGCAGAAGATGACAATAGAATCCAGATGCCTGGCCATTCAATGGGAACTAAAACCATTGGAGGAAAGGCTACCTGAAAGGAGGTGTTACCAGAGAGGAAAAGCAGCCGGGAACACCATGGGAAACAGAATGGAAGGAATGTCCCTCCTCCTGCCTCCCAGGCTTCTGCTACTGCCTCCCATTGTCAGAACTTCCCCAGATGTCAAAAAGAAAGGGAGGCCAGGAAATGTCATTCTCTGAGATGCCGAGCAAAAGAGAGGAATTCAATCGGAGAACAAATAGGTATTTTATGAGACTAGTTGATATGGAAGGAGCTCTGGTAGTGCAGTGCCTAAGGTGTTTGACTGCTAACCAGAAGGCTGGTGGTTCAAGCCCAGCAGATGCTCTGCAGAAGGAACACTGGGCAATCTACTTCTGTAAAGATTTACCACCTCAGAAACTCAATGGGGTTCACTATGAGTCAGAATCAACTCAATGGCAGTGGGTTTGGTCTTCTGGTTTAGTTGATGTGGGGCATGAGAGAAAGACAAGAGAGAATTATGACTTCATGTTTCCATATCTGAGACTGTGGCCATTAGACACTCCTCAAGCCTGGAACTGTACTCACCTTCAAAGATTAACCTACAGTGAATGGTTGTGTCTGCCATATGTAGTGTGGCAGATCAGGGCATTTCTCCTCAAAACTCCTCAGAACAATCCACCATAAGGAGACCAAAAGAGCAGCATTTGCATCAAAAACAGAGCTGAGAAGGTAGGAATGACAGGAGAGGAGGACTTACCAGAGAGGAAGTGGGAAGTATACTGTTAAATGGGAACCAATGTCTCTCTCTCTCTCTCTCTCTCTCTCTCACACACACACACACACACACACACACAAAGTCTATAAATTTTGAATGGAAAACTAATTTCCTCTGTAAACTTTCACCTAAACCACAAAAAAGTTCAAAAATAAGTTTTCATATCTGAGACATCAATATGCATATCGCATATTAGCCATGTATACTAAGATATACCTATCCAATTAATATATAGAGATATTCTGATATATAAATATATACACTAAACAAGAGTGTGGAATATTCTTAAACTCAAATGCCAAGGATAATCAGTAAGCAGAGATTGCCTGAATTACTGTGTTAAGAAGGAATATGAATCTGGTTCCCGGGTGGAGGAGGAATTACAAAAATTAATTAGCAGTGACTGGCATGGCCTTGGGAGGAGGCAGTTTCTGCATAAGTACCAGGTGTTTGCCATATGTGCCCTAAACCAATGATCTCTGCATTGCCAAGTCAGTGTGAACCAGTCCCTCAGCTTCAGGGACCTTTGCTTCTTTCTTACAATGGGGGTAACAGCCTATCATGAATCCCTCTGGAAAACAAGTATTCTCATTCTCCCTTCATCCTCAGGAAACTGAAGGGTCCATCTCTTTATGTCAGTTCAACCCAGTGGATTCTCTGTTATACTGTAACGTGCACATGGCATATCACACAAGCCCTATTGCCCTTGACCTTGTCCTCGTTCTGTGGATACATCTAGAGAGTTTAGATTTTAGGTCCAGATCTTTGATGATGATATTAACCTAAAGTGAATGAAGTGATATTAACCTATAGTGAATGGTTGTGTCTGCCATATGTAGCATGGTATCACCTTATAGCTCCACCCCCATATCCTTTCCGTTATTTCCCTGAGTTCTCTGGAGTAAGCCAAGTCAGCAACCAACCTTTGCTAACACAAACTTCTGAGATATTCTAGACCACAAGCGAGTCTTCCATTCTGGGCTGGAATTCAGTCAAATAGGCTTTTAGAAGTGAAGTTAAGGATCTCTGAAAAAAGGCTTTTAAAATGAAGTCAAATGCCTTTCACCTGAGAGCCACACCACCATTTGTCCTCATTGTAGCACTGTTTCAAACATGCCCACCCGACAGGGTAAAGCCATGGTCCTCAGCTCACTGTTTGTCTTCCTGTTGCTTTTAAGTTTTGTGAGACCTATTCCAACCCAAAGGAGCTCTGGTAGCACCAGCCACTTCTCGGAAAGAAGGTTCGGCAATCTACTTCTGTAGTGATACCGCCTTGGAAACCCAAGGAGGCGTCCCTAGGAGTCAGGTCCAACTCCACGGCAAATAACAACAACAAACAACATTCCAAACCAGACAGCCAAGAGTCAATTCTGACTCACAGTAACCCTTTAGGCAGAGTAGAACTGCCTATAGCATTTCCAAAGAAGCTCAAGGAGGGGTTGCTATGAGTCGGGGCTGACTCCATGGCACATAACAACAACAAATCTTTAAGGAAGCTGACTGCCTCATCTTTTTCCCCTGAAGCACTGATGGGTTCAAACCATTCACTTTTTGTTAGCAGCCAAATGCTTTAACCGGGAGCTCTGGTGGCTTAGTGCCTAAGGTATTTGACTGCTAACCAGAAGGCTGGTGATTCAAACTCCTGGGAAGGAAGGTTGGGCCATCTACTTCCATAGAGATACCGCCTCAGAAATCCAAGGAGGGGTAACTATGAGTCAGATGTTTTAACCACTGAGCCACCAGAGCTCCTTGAGACTTATTCTAGTCCCCTAAAAATGAGAATTTGGGGGATTATTTTTTAATACTCTGTCAGTGCCTCTGGTGAACATAAATTATTGATTTAACTAATTCAAATAGCAATTTATGTGATTATTACCTGAAAGTAAAACCTTTTAATTTTTTTTTAACTTCAGTGGAGTAACAAGTTATTTTATTATTCAAATGGGGCTCACTTCCTGCTGTTTGCAATATGATTTTTAATAAATATGCAAATTCTAAAATTAATTTACAGCATACTTTGGGAGGCATGATTTTTGAAATGACAAAAATTTGATGGATTGTAAAATTATCCCCCTTAAAATCATCAGTCATAGTGAACAGAATGTATCAACCTCTTATAATTTTACAGCTTTTTCTTCATCTTATCTTCTGTTAGGGACTCACTTAAAATTGATTATAAAACGGTATATTTCTTGGACCATAATTCATTCACAGATTAATTAGATTCTCAGTTAATACCCCATCATAGTATGGGATGGGAGACAACGGTGTTTTTTAGTCATTCTTAGCTCCAGGAGAGAAATGCCAATTGCTATTCTCAAGTGACTGTGAAGCTACCAGCGCTAATCACTAATCACATTCAGACCACATAAAGTGTAACATCCTTCACCACATTTCTTCTCTAGTTGGCTCCCAGCAAGTGATCTTTATTGGGCCTGACCAAGAGACCCAGATACACTTAAACATTCTTATGCGACTTAATTCTTACATATTAATTTGTTCTTGCTTAAAATGAAATTTCCATAGCCATTTCTTATGTCAGAGAAGGTTATGGGGGGCAGAGCTGCAAACTGGTTCTCTGCTGAGAATTTGCATTTCATCCCAGATATACTGAATCAGAATCTCCAGCTTAACAAGATCCCAGGTGATTCTCATGTATACATGAGACTCTCCTGAGGACCTTGTTAAACTGTAGATATACTGGATCGGAATCCACAGTTTAACAAGGTCCTCAGATGATTCTTATAGATGTATATATGCATAAGAATCACCTGGGGATCTTGTTTAACTGTGGATTCTGAGTCTGTATATCTGGGGTCCAAATGCAAATTCTCGGCAGGGGATTGAACTGAGATGAATAGGTTGGAAGTGCTAGTGCAGGGATGGTCAGGTATCCATGCTTAGCAGGCCTACATTTGAACATCTTTTCCCTAGTTGTTTTCTAATGGGAAGTGGCATTTGTGTTAGTTTCAGTTATAAATAATCCTTTGGTATCAACTAACAGGAATATTTAAGGGACCCACTAAAAACTAAACCCACTGCCGTCGAGTTGGATCCAACTCATAGCAACCCCTTCTTGGGTTTCCGAGGCAGTATCCGAGGAAGTACATTGCCCAACCTTCCTTCCAAGGAGTGGCTGAGTTTGAACCACCAGCCTTCTGGTTAGCAGTCAAATGCCTTAAGCACTATGCCACCAGAGCTCCCTATTTAAGGGGCAGGTTGCCAATAATTTCTTTAACACTGATTTAAAGCAAAGTATTTTTCCTAGTCACTATAGTCACTAGAGAGAACTATGGGAGCTCTGGTGGCATAGTTCCTAAGGCATTTGACTGATAACCAGAAGGCTGGTGGTTCAAACCCACCAGCCACTCCTCGGAAGGAAGGTTGGTCAATCCATTTCCATAGTAATACCACCTCGGAAACCCAAGGAGGAGTCGCTATGAGTCAGATCCGACTTGATGGCAGTGTGTATGTATAGAGAACTATAGAGAAAACATATGCATTGAATTAAGTACAGGGAAACACCAGACCACTCACATGTAGCTAACTAACTGAGTTCTGGATTTGCACAGATTGAGGAAAAGATCACTCTTGTACCTTATCCCAGTTCTGATCTGTGAAAAATTGCTACCTGTTATATTGATCCACTTCTACCACTTTGCATTTCTGCTCTGTGGGACACAGCCCAGGACAGGCATATCCTGAGATGACCTTAAGACTTCACCTAGTTCTCAATCCAGTGGATGGACCCCACTTAAGTCATTCCTGTTGTTGTTAGCTGCCATTGATTGAGCCCTTGACTCATGATGACCCCATGCACAACGGGTTTGGATGTTTGCACTCCATAGGGATTTCATTGGCTGATTTTCAGAAGTAGATCGCCAGGCCTTTTTTCCTAGTCTTAATCTAGAAGCTCCACAGAAACCTGTTCAACATCATAGCAACATGCAGGCCTCCACTGACAAATGGGTGGTAGCTGAGCTTAAAGGGCACTGGCTAGGAAGCAATCCTGAGTCTCCCACTTGAAAAGTAAACTACCACTGCCCCCTTAAATTACTCCAAAACCCACTCCCATCTAGTCCATTCCAACTCAGTGACTCCCATTGGGTTTCAAGGCTGTAAATGTTGATGGAAGTAGATTGCCTCATCTTCCTCCTGTGGAACAGCTGGTGGGTTTGAAGGTTTGAACTGCCAACCTTCTGGTTAGCAGCCAAATCCTTTGCTTACTATGCCACCTGAACTCTTACCAAATTTACTCCAGGCCTCTCCAGATCTTTCATATTCCTCAAAGACATCCAGGATTCCTTAAACTCATTCCAGTGTTCTCAAACCTTTATCCCATGGCAGTTCACCATTTCATTCTGTTCACAGTGAGGATGGTTTGTTTCCTTCACATAAAATTACTTGGGTATTTTTTTTAAAAAATCACTGACGTATTCAGTCTTCTCATGGCTAAATGTTCTAATTCCCACTTATTTCACATATTTTAAGCTCTAACCTTGCCATCTTTAATGCTGCTGTATTTTTTCAAAGAGCTTGTTCATGGCAATAGGAATGCTCCTTGAAAGTAGCATGTTAATCAAATTGTTTTGAAAATCAAAATCTATTTTTCTGTTTACTTTGCAGGGAAGTTATTATCTCCACTTTCTAAATAAAGGAACCTAGATGGCTTCTGGTGATTAGACCATTAACTACCCCTTAGGAAATAAATGAGTGTTCCCCAGCAGACAGTACAGCATCTTCTCCTTGCAACTCAGTCACTTTCAAAGACAATAAAGTGTGATGATAGTGTGAACTTAACTTTATTGAGGAAAAATCACAATAAGTAAAAGATAAGGATAAGGTATGGGGGGAAGACCAGTAAATAAGACATCTATTATAATTAGACTCCTTCCTTTATTCTACTAACACTTGTAGATCATCTGTGTACCAGGCAGTATTCTCGGCATAGGTAATGCAAGGTTAACTAAGTGCCTAATCCCTACTTGGGGGACTGAGCCATGACAACCAATATACACTATAATGGGTAATTGGTGTCAGGATGGAGTCCCTGTGTGGTGCAGTTAACACCACATACAAATACTATGGGACAGTTTTACTCTCTCTGTCCCATGGATCTCTATGGGTCAGAATTGACTCGATAGCACCTAACATGGAATGGGGAGTGACTGCTAACCAAAAAGTTGGAGGTTCAAATCCACACAGAGTTATCTCAGAAGGGAGACCTGGGAATCTATTTCCAAAAGATGAGCTATTGATAACTCCATGGAGCACAGTTCTACTCTGACATGCATGAGGAGGTAGACATGAGTCGAATCAACTTGACAGAAATTGGTGGTAGTGGCAGTGCTGTAATAATTGTCTACACGGAGAAAGAAGAAAGAACAAAGGGGATAGTGGTCAAGGTTTCTGGCCAGGAAAGTATTCATAGGAGATTATCTTCCACTTGGATCTCGAAAGATGAGTAGGTACTGGCCAGGCAGAAAGTGGGGAGAGGGAGGAGAGTCTAGGCAGAAGAGTATAGCCAGAACTCAGATATTTAATGCCTTTATGTGTTCAACATGCAGTCTATTGCCATTCTCAGCTTCCTGGCTAAATAATGTGCATGTCAGCTATCTGCATGTTTATGTATTGTTTTAAGGTGTTGCTGAGAAGTTTCAATTACATCTACAAAGTCCTGAATTATTTGTATCTTGATTACATTCCACATGTATATATAACACCTTTGTCCCTACATTGCCACTGGAGATAGCCTGGTTGAGTCCATTGATTCTTGGCCTTGCCAAGAAAATTTTCTTTACTTCTTCTCCTGTCTACTACCTCATTCCCTACCAGTAAACCAGTTGCCATTGAGTTGATTTTATAAATGGTGACCACACATGTATCAGAGTAGTGTGTTCAGTGGCTGATTTTTCAGAAGTAAATCACTAGGCCTTTCTTCTGAGAGGCCTCTGGGTAGAGTAGAACTTCCAACATTTTGGTTAGCATCTGATCATCTTAACCATTTGCACCACCCAAGTTCTCCACCCCATTCCATAAAAGAGCTATTGCTGTCAGATCAATTCTGACTCATAGAGCCCACATGTATATCAGAGAAGAACTGTTCTACACGGTTTCCTTGCTGTAATCTTTACAAAAGTTGGTCTCCAGGCCTTTCTTCCACTCTCCATTCTATGTTAGGTGCTATCGAGTACCAAAAAGAACTGATCGATCTTCATCCATTTCAGAAAGTGGCATATGATCTAGAACCAATGGTAATGAAGGAAGAAGTCAAAGCTGCAATGAAAGAACTGGCAAAGAACAAGGCTCCGGGAATTGATGGCATACCAATTGAGATATTTCAACAAACAGATGCCCCACTGGAGGCACTCACTCAGTTATGCCAAGAGATTTGCAGGACAGCTACCTGGCCAACTGACTGGAAGAGGTCCATATTTGTGCCCATTCCAAAGAAAGGTGATCCCACAGAATGTAGAAATTATAGAACAATATCATTAATATCACATGCAAGTAAGATCTTACTGAAGATAATTCAGAAACGTTTGCAGGAGTATATTGACAGAGAACTTCCAGAGGTTCAAGCCAGATTCAGAAGAGGACGTGGAACAAGGGATATCATAGCTGTTGTTAGATGGATCTTGGCTCAAGGCAAAAAATACCAGAAAGATGTTTACTTGTGTTTTATTGACTATGCAAAGGCATTTGATTGTGTGGATCATGACAAATTATGGACAACATTGAGAAGAATGGGAATTCCCGAGCACTTGATTGTACTCAAAAGGAATCTGTACCTTGACCAGGAGGCTGTCGTTCGAACAGAACAAGGGGACACTACATGGTTTAAAATCAAGAAGGGTGTGTGTCAGGGTTGTATTCTGTCTCCACACTTATTCAATCTATATGCTGAGCAAATAATCCGAGAAGCTGGACTATATGAAGAAAAACATGGTATCAGGATTGGAAGAAGAATCATTAACAACCTGAGATATGCAGATGATACAACTTTGCTTGCTGAAAGTGAGGATGACTTAAGGCACCTACTGATGAAGTTTGAAGAATACAGTCTGCAATATGGATTACATCTCAACATAAAGAAAACAAAAATTCTCACAGCTGGACCAATGAGCAGCAGCACAATAAATGGAGAGAAGATTCAGGTTGTCAAAGAATTCACGTTGCTTGGTTCTACAATCGATGCCAACGGAAGCAGCAGTCAGGACATTAGATGACGTGTAGCATTGGGAAAGTCAACTGCGAAGGAACTGTTTCAAGTGCTGAGGAGCAAGGATATCTCATTGAGGACTAAGGTGCGCCTGACACAAGCCATGATATTTCCAATCGCCTGGTATGCATGTGAGAGCTGGACAATGAATAAGGAAGACCGAAGAAGAGTTGATGCTTTTGAGTTGTGGTGCTGGCGGAGAATGCTGAAAGTACCATGGACTGCTAAAAGAACTAACAGATCTGTCCTGGAGGAAGTGCAGCCAGAATGCTCCTTGGAAGCAAGAATGGCCAGACTTCGTCTCACCTATTTTGGTCACGTTGTAAGAAGGGACCATTCCCTGGAGAAGGATGTCATGCTTGGTAGGGTGGAGGGTCGACGAAAGAGGGGGAGGCCCTCAACGAGATGGATTGATACGGTGGCTGCGATGATGGGCTCAAGTATAGCAGGGATTGTGGGGCTGGCGCGGGATCGGGCAGTGTTTCGTTCTGCTGTGCATGGGGTCGCTATGAGTCGGAAACGACTCGACGGCACTTAACAACAACAACAACATCGAGTCAATTCTGACCTATAGAGATCCATGGGACAGAGAGAGTAAAACTGCCCCATAGTATTTTCTTCGGTTGTAATCTATACAGAAGCAGATCACCGGATCTTTCTCTTATGGAGGCACTGAGTGGGACAGGACCACCAACCTTTTGGTTTACAGCCAAGCACTTAATCATGGGGCCTCATTTTATAGCCAGCCCTATAACTTTAACATATCTTTCCATTTTGTTACTGACTTTTCATTTTGATACAGGAAAAAAAAAAAAAATCTAACTTAGACTGCCATATCCCTACATCTTAACCTCAGTCTAGTGAGTTAAAAGAGGGAAAGCAGTATTCTCTGCAGTGATAAGTGCAATGAAGGGGCCAGTGCAGGCTCTTGGCAGCCCAGGTAAATTCAGAATATTCCTGGTGTAACTATATTTTAATTATCTCTTATTCTACATTTGAATAAATTCAGAAGCTCTTGCTAAAGAAAGGCCCCTTTTAAAACCAAACTACGGTAATTTCAATCCCACACCAAATCAAACCCAGTGCTGTCCAGTTGATTCTGACTCATACTGACTTTATAGGACAGGATAGAATTGCCCCAGAGGATTTCCAAAGCTGTGAACCCTCATGGAATCAGACAGCCATATCTTTCTGCCACAGAGTGGCTGGCGACTTTGAACTGCCCACCTTTCTGTTAGCAGCCGAGTACTTAACTACTGCACCACCAGATATCCTGTAACTTAAACCTGATGTAGGACCAAACGTGGGTCCCTGCCCAGTGCAGTCAGGCCAAAATAGTTTACACACCGAGTGATTAAGATGAGAGAAAATTATTTATTGCAAAGCAGCAATGCAAGGAGACAGGGGCCAGTACCCAAATCTGACTCCCCGAATCCAGATTGAGTTAACAGTTTTGTAAGTATTAGGAGAGGGGTTATACATATTCATAAAAACATCAGGAATTTGGGCGTGAATTAGTTGATGATTGGCTGAAATTTCCTTCACCTCAGTTTAAAGGGACAGTTGTTTTTTTTTTAATGCAGTGCACTTGCGTAGTGGATGAGTCACACCGGCTTTCTGTCATCAGCTGATTGGGGCTTAGGCAGAGGAGAGAATGTCAGTTCCTGGCAACTTTATTCCTGTTTGTCTCACTGTGCATGTCTGCAGGCCAAGGTTAATTTTTAAGTTGTCTCCTGAGACATATTAATGTGCTTATCACCTGTTTCAGGGGGGATAACATGGAAAGAATGGGTAAATTGACTTTCCATCCTATTCAGTTCTTAAAGAACTGAGTTATTACATTTACTTATTTGTCTCCAACCGGGGTCCTATCTGTCTTAACCAGGGTGAGGGAATAGTTGAGCTTTCATCCTATTCAGTTCTTAAGGAACTGAGTTATTATGTTTACTTATCTGTCTTCAACCAGGGATACAGGCTGAACTTTGACTGTAGTCAGTTTCAAACCTACTTCTGAGAAAACAAACCTGAAGCATAGGATATGCTGATGATGTGTCAAAGGACAGCAGACATACCTACATGCCTTCCCACCCATTCCACAAAGGAAATAGTAGAAAATCATGTGAGAGGGAGAAACTGAGTATCTTCTTTTCCTACCTTGTCTCCATACAGTGGTCCCATGTGTTGAAAAACTAGATGTAGTGGATGTGAGTTAACCAGTCTGCCACCCACTATCAGTAATGCATAAAGACTGACTTTGCATTTTGTGTGGGTGAGTGAGGAAATTAGGAAGTATCATTAGGGCATTTAGATCCTGTTTAAACTATACTTGCTCTAGGGTGGGTAGCTTGTGGAATCATCCTTCTGACCTGAAGCCTCAGGCAGACCTCTGCTTGGCTCTTACTACTTTTTGATGGGTTGCCTATGGAAAAGTCACCAATTAATTACAAACAGGTTTTGTCCAACTCACACATTTGTTTTAAACAAATTAAGCATTGGGAAGTATATACAAATTCCAGATTTCTGTTTTTCATGAAGAATCAGAAGACCTAGGGCCACATTCTCGCAATACAAAAATCAGCCATAGCCCTGAGGCAACAGAAGTAATGACTGAGAGCAGAAGCTCTGCAGCTAGAGTCCCTGGGTTTGAATCCTGGCCCTGCCTTGGCTGCCCCACCTTTGGGGCCATAGGCCAGTAGCTTGCTGTGAGTCTGTTTCCTTGTGTATTAAATTTGGAAACTAATAGTGCCTAGAGGTCCTTATGTGGTCCTTATGGGGTACAAATGGTTAGCATGCTTGGCCACTAGCTGAAAGGTTAGCAGTTCAAGTTCATGCATAGGCGCCTCGGAAGACAGACCTGACAGTGTGCTTTGGAAAAATCAGCCATTGAAACCCCTATGGTGCACAGTTCTACTCACACCCCCAGGAGGGTGCCATGGGTCAAAGGCAGTTTGGTTTTAATCCAAAACAAAAACAAAAAAGCAAAGTCACTGCCATCGAGTTGATTCCTACTCATAGTGACCCTGAGTTTCTGAGGCTATAAATCTTTATAGCAGTAGATCACCCTATCTTCCTTCAGTGGAGCAGCTGGTGGATTTGAACCACTGACCTCCAGTTAGCAGCCAAATGTTTTATCCATTATGCCACCAGAGTTCCTTTCAGTCTTTAATAGTACTTGCCTTATAGAGTTCTTCTGTGCAATGTGTATAGCAATAGCAAGTGCCACATAAACGTTTGTTAAATAAGCAGTAGCTGCCCCTCTAAATGGAATGGGTGTGCTCTGGCTCACGACAGTCCCCACTACCCACTCAGATAGTCCATGTGTTTGTGCTGATGCCTCCCTTCCCCATGCCCAACTTTGTACACTGTCAACAATGAATTCTCTTCCCCTGGTCTAGAATCAGGCCATCCATCCACAGGCTGTGGATAAAGGGAGGAGTTGTCAACAAGGATGAGAAGGAGCCTAGAGAGAAGGGAAGGGGCTTGCTCCTACTCCTGAAGGTGAAATCTGTGTCTTCAGCTGTCCACAGAGGCTTGAGCACAAGAGCCCTAAAAGGCCAGACAGATGGCTGTGCTCTAGGAACCTGGCTCCATTGTCCCGTGCAACTCTAAAGTGCTTGAATCATGGGGAAGTTGCTATTTCAACTGCACCTCTATGCCTGCAATGCAAAGTGTAGCTTCCATGGGGAAAACAACAAAAGAAAGGCTCCTTTCACCCCTGAGCACTTGCTGACTTAGGGTGAAAAAGGGAAAGGGCATTCATTACCACCAATTTTAGCTTCTGGGCCTGGTAAACCAGAACCCTGTTTTTCTAGATGGTTTGGAGGTGGCAATAACCAGAGGTTCCTTTCCTTTAATTTACTCATGAGTTGAGAAGTTTAAAATGTGCTCTGTCTGCCACCAGAGAAACATTCCTTTTCACTGTTCCTAGGTGAAAAGGTTTCCATGTCTTCCCCAAGGTCCCTCGGAGGACTCCATTCTGGGAGTTCTGTTGAAGGAGGCCCACTGGTCACACACAAACACATGCACTGCTCCAGTTTCACTTGAAGCGTGCTACTGCCCATCCCGGGATGAACATATTGATGCTTTCACAAACATCTTCCCTCTGTGCAATTTTTTTCCTTGAGGCAAGAGAAAGAGACCTTCTCATTATTTATCTTGAGCGTTTGATAGGCCTCCTTTGAGAAGGTCATTGTCTGCTACAGCAAAATAATCATGGGATTTCAGGACAAGCTGGCAAGAGAAAAATGATTCATTATTTCAAGAATTATTTTGCCTTCAGTCCCCAAAATGGATGAAGGCTTCTAACAATATGTAAGCGAGAGCAAGGCATAACTTATATGAAAGGTTACACTTTAAAGGAAAAAGTAGATCAAACATTACATTTTTAGCTCTGCTGTAATATAATAAGGGTCAAGGCAGTCTGCCTGTTACCCCTGTGGTCTTCTGGATATTATCTTGCTACTTCCTTTGCAAAGGAGGCCTGCCTGCCTTTCTTCCATTCTCGTCCATTTGGGCTAATAAGAGTGGAAGAATTTCTTTAGGTTCTATTCAACAAGCACCCATACCCTCTGGTCCCTTTTGGAATGTTGGAACAGACAGCATGATCACCCATCTATAGATCCAACCTGATCTCACAGTGCTTCTGCCAGGTCACACAAAAGTATCCATCTTCACAGCAGTGTATTTCCAGGGGTGGAGGAGTACTGCTTAACTGCTATGGATAATATTGTGAAATATACCAAAAACAGCTGCCATCCAGTCCAGTCTGATTCATGGCAACCCCATGTGTATCAGAGTAGAACTGTGCTCCACATAGTTTTCAATGGCTGATTTTGGGGAGCAGATTGCCAGGCCTTTCTTCCAAGGCACCTCTGAGTATACTCAAACCTCCAACCTTTTGGTTAGCAGCCCAGCACATTAAACTCCTAAAATATACCAGAGGTTAGTTTGTAATATAGCTACTACATCATGTCAGCTATCAAGACACCTGTTATGTTGTGTTATTTCTGCAGTAAAGTTTGTTTAGGAAAAATGCAAACCAGAGACCCAGAGTGAGGCAGCTGGACTGATAAAGATACTGAATTTTAAAAGGAAAACAGGAGAGTCTGGGCAATCAATATGACCTTGACTACTCACAAGCCAGATAACTTATGGAAATAATGTAAGACCCTATGAACTCTTTTGCCTGACAGAAAGGTTTTAAATAATATTTTAAGAAAATCAAAAGCAAGCATCCCTTGGACCTTCTTTACAGATTAGATTTGAAATGAAAGACCCTGAGTTACACAATTAACTATTGATTTTGTTGATCCATATTTAATTCTCATAGCAATCGAGTTGTGTTTACACAGTGGTACGGGGAGGGCATACTTCACTTCAAGTGAGGCACCTTCCACTTTTACATTAATTTAAAAATAAAATTGTTCTGTGCATGTGAGACAAAAATAAGGTTTACTTTTGTTGTAGTAGATGGCTGACTTAAACTTCATCAAATGATGTTGAGCCAGCCCAGGTGGTTTATGAAGAGAATATCTTTTATAATGCAATAGTTGGTGTACCAAATGAATATATTTCAGGTAGTAGAGAGGGAAGAAAAAGCATCTGCATGCTGCCTGGTACTAGAATTTTTCACAAAAGGAGCTATAATTTAATCTCCCCGCACTTTAATTTCTTGATATACCCCGTTAAATTTGTAGGTTTGTTGTCCTGATAATAGGTCTCATTGCTACCTTTAAAAATGTCATCAGTGTGATGTTACACTCTCACTTTGAAGCACCAAAGCACATCACCAAGTTTCCTCCTGTCTGAAGAAGACAGGAATCTGGATTAGGGCAAATTGCCTGAGAATGGCTCAGATCAGGCTGAGGCAATATATACTGGCTGAAAGAAGTATTTAAAGGGCAGAACTAATGTCTATACCATCTGTTATGGGACTGCTCTGCTCTTTTCAGTAAGTTTTCACTCCCTGAAGAGCTTATTGTATTGGCTATTGCTCCAGGATTTCCAGGAAATGGTGGCAGCTGCCGCCTTACCTAACTGTTAACCTAGCCCATCTGGAGGCACAGGGGAAAACCTCAAACTGCGCAGAGCAGAGCTGCCCAACCAGGATGGTTATAGGATGTAGTCTATAGGTTTCTGCTTCTGACAGAGAGGAAATTTACTTTTGTCAGAGTAACTCATAGTCCTAGTTGTTGTTGTTAGTTGCAGTCAAGTCAGCTTCAATCCATGTTGATACCATATTCAACAAAACACAACATTGCCTCATCCTGCACCATCTTCACAGTTGTTGGTATGTGTAAGTCTATAATATAGGTATATGGTATTAGTATACACAGATACTCTCTTCATGCTAAATTTTCTCTGAAAAGATTAGAAGCTGTGTGTGCTACAGGACCACTGATTCTAACCCAGACATGGCCCAGCTTGCTGGACAGACAGGTATGCATACTGAAGACATGAAATGATGGAAAGGGTAGTCAAAGAAAAAAGTCTAATCAATCTTTTAAGTCAAGGTGGTAGCATATATATTTATTTTATTCTTGATGGTGCCTATACCTAACGGCAGCAAAGCTTAATGTCCTCACTCTCTCATCAGCTGAAATCATTGAGCTGGCACTGAAATGAACAGATTCAGAAGTTCCCTGCTAATATTGCTGTGCTAAAAGAAGAAAAATGAGTCTAACAACACAGATAAACATGTTCCATTTCGTTAAGCTAATTATAAAAATTGATATCAAGGACCTGACTTCTTTTCCCAGTTCCAGGTCACTACAAAATAGTGAGGATTTTTGCTTTTGGAGAAATTGACCAACATGGATCAGATCTAATGCATTACTAAAGGCGATCAACCTGTATTTCAAATTAGGTTTGAGGATTCATCTATCATCTGGAAATGCAAAAATAAAAGATACCGATTTCAAATGGGTACTTCAAGTGATGGCACTGACATTAAAGTTTGCAGAAATCACAGATGTATCCTTTGCATTTTCATGTAACAATTTTACCCCAACTTAAAATTGTATGCTTTTCCTCTTCCCAAATACCTTTCTTAAGCAAAGTTTATGGTTTGTGTTTCTTTTTTCTCTTCCCACCAAGGGTTATGGCCCCACTTCTACCCCTATTTTCCATACAGACACATTTCCTACCACTTTGGGAAAATGACTGCTCTCTGCTTTTGTCCATTTAATCTGGTCTTTAAATGTCCTTTGGGGCCATTGTTTATCTCTGAAATCAATTTTGTTCTTCTCTACAAGGTGTATTATTCTCTAGCTACCCTAAGCTTCCCCCTGACTTCTCTTTGCTTGCTT
Source organism: Orycteropus afer afer (assembly GCF_000298275.1). Lineage (NCBI taxonomy): Eukaryota > Metazoa > Chordata > Mammalia > Tubulidentata > Orycteropodidae > Orycteropus > Orycteropus afer. The sequence goes on from NW_006921591.1 coordinate 3,901,566, forward strand.
TTTTCTCAAAAAACTAAGCTCACCCCGCCCCCAGACTCAGGGGTTCCAGCTGAGGTCATTGAAAGTCATTCATTGATCATGGTAAAGGACAGCAATATTGTTAATTATATCACCATAAAAGCACATCTCAGCTGAAACTACTCTTTCACCTTATGAAACCACTTTGCCCTAGAGATACTAAAGAATCTCCAGGACCCTAGTCAGGGAACAGAGTGCCCCAAGTGCCAAATCACATCTCCCTGTGTGTGGCTGGGCAGAGAAAGTGGTTCTCTATTACCAATGCATCACATTAATTTTTCAGAAGGGCAAGTGAAGAGTAATATGTCCAGTTGAGGTAATAGAAGGAATTGAGCACTGGGAGAAAGTAATTTTGCAAGTTGGAATATGACCAGGTTAACAGGGTTAATACCACAGCTCTTGAGAAAAGTGTGGAAAGATCTCTAGTGTTTAGCAAAGGTCATTCTATTTTTATGTCTCATCCCAAAAGTTGCTCTGCCAGGAATGCAGTAAGAGGTGGCATTAAGGAAGAGATTAACTAGTGCCTCTAAGAAAAATGAATTCAGCTGCATATTTTCCCTTGGGGTCACCCTGACCCCAGCAAATATCACTTACTATAGACTTTGAGATATGCACAAATCTTCAGCTACGAGACCCTAGATTTAAATACCTCCTCCACATTCCTACAACTCTTGAGTATAGCATATAAATAACTCTTCCCCGAATCCATCTTCCCATTGCACAAAATTTGTTCATCAGAAAAGGGACTTTAACCAAATTTAACCCAAAGTCCTGGATTGGACAGACTGTCTCATCTCTTTGACTTACCTTCTTCCAAATGGAAGCTCTCCTGATCTTTCCATCTACTACCTCACATCCCTCTTTTTCTTCAGCTCTGGACAGTCTTATCTGCCCAGCCCAACCCACTGCAGTACCTGCATTTTCCTGCATCATCTTAGTCCTAATGCATCTGTGATTATTTAGTTACAAATCTGCATCTTACATAGTGAGAGATGTTGGGTGGTGGGAAGGGGAGTGGCGGTGACATTTTTCCCCCCACCTCCTTTCAGGCATTTCTCTTCCTGTGGAGGGAGCTCCCTAAGAAAACACTAGCCCCTTGGCCATTTCACTTTTCACAGGAGGGAGGAGAGTGGCTTATTTAACTAGCAAGTTTGGGAGAGCACTGGGAATGCTTAGACCTACCTCTTGCTGATCCTGTCTTCCTCTGGAGTCAGGCTGCCTGTGAGAAGCACACTTTCTGTTCTCTTTCTCTTGCTGTATGTTTTATGGTGGAGAATTTTGCCTTCCATTGTAGAGCTGCCAGTTACTGAATGATAAGCCTTTCTGTTGCTGGGGACCACAATGTTAGGAATCCCACTTTTTTGCCGATAGAACCACATTCTCCAATATAAGTTTTCTCAGTAGTAAAGCTCATGTTTTGGACTCCCAGATGCCTTTCTCTTCTATCTTATTTTTCAACTCATTCAGAACTAAGATGGGGAAGAGGGCCATTAGGGTCATTTATTATGCCACTTCAGATTACAATAATAGATGCACAGAAGACACCCAATTAAGATTTTTTAGAGTCATAGAGCTTTATAGAGCTGGAATATTCTAAAAACTTTAATGTAAAGAAAATAAGGTTCAGAGGGGTTACCCAGCTAATTAGCACAATGCCAGGAATTGAACACAGATGTCTAAATACCTGGTCTGGTGCATAGTGATTAAGATCCCAAGTTCTGTAGTCACTGCTTCTGCTCAAATCCTGATTCCCTTACTTATTAGCCATGCATATGTGAACTAATATTAGACCACTCTATATTTTTCCAGTTGTATAAAGGGAGTGATGATAGTGCTGTCTCATAGAGTTGCTTCTTCAGAATTAAATAATTCATGCAGTGTACTCAATCCAGTGCCTGGCAGATAGCAAAACATTTCACAAATGTAGCTCTTCTTTTCCTACCACATATCTTCTTGAACTGATTGAAATGAATCTCTATGGCAATAAAGAAATAAGAACTTATGTTGATTAAGATATTGTTTACATTAATTTGTACTGAGATCCAGCCCTCTCTGTTGGTTACCAGTTGAGGAATGATGCTATGTTTAAATTTCACAAGTAGATTTGCATCTCTTCCTGTCGCTTTACAGTAGATATGCTAACCAATATTTTCAAGATTTAATCAAGGGATAGAAATTTATTTGGAATAATGGAGAAGTAACCTTCATCTTGGGAGCTCTGGTAGCATAGTGCCTAAGGCACTTGACTGCTCACCAGAAGGCTGGTGGTTCAAACCCACCAGCCACTCCTCGGAAGGAAGGTTGGGCAATCCTACTTCCGTAGTGATACTGCCTCGGAAACCCAAGGAGGGGTCGCTATGAGTCGGGGCTGACTCAACGGCAAACAACAACAACCACCACCACCTTCATCTTAAGGAGTCTGGTGGTGTAGGGGTTAAGGCATTTGGCTGCTAAGCAAAAGGTTGTACCCACCAGCTGCTTCACAGAAAGATGAGGGACTGCACTTCAGTAAAGATTTACAGCTTTAGAAACCCAATGGGGTTGCTGTGAGTCTGAATCAAAAAAAATTTTTTTTCTTGGAGCCTTCATCTTAGAACAAAATTAATTGTGCTAGTCCATGAGTTTGTTTCTATTTGTCTTTCCCTTACAGGAACAGGAATTTCTATCATACATGTATAACATGTATCTCTTTGAAACTGATATCCTCTTGTGTATATTTTTTCTTGTCACTTGAATTTTTCTGTATCCTCTTTTATATTCTCCCCATTGCCTTTATAGCAATGGCCCACAGTGCCTTCTATTTTGCCCTTTCTAGTGTTCAGGATATTTTACTAAGCTAAATCTCTGCTCTATGACTATTGTTGACTATTGGGAAAAAAATGGTATGGGTTTCTGTGTTAAAAATCAGGAAACCAAGTGTTCTGGTTACCTAGCACTACTCTGACAAGAGTATACCACAAATGGTATGGCTTAAACAAACAGTTTATTCTTAGAATTTGGAGGCTTTAAGTCCAAGTTCAAAGTGCCAGGCTCTAGGGGCTGGGTGAAAGTCCCTCAACCTTGGGGTCCAGGTCTGCCTCCTACTCCCGGCCCACTGGAGCTAGAGGCATTTCCTCACTCAGCTGCACACTGCTGAGGCTGAGAAGCCCCAAGGTTGACAAGTGAAAAGGCACAGTCCCGATGTTACCAAAGCACTTAAGTCCTTTATATGTCCCAAGGTCGGCAGAGCATAGCAGGTTGCTGAGCAAGGACATGGCTACATGCAGGGTCTAGCCATGCCATAGGCTAAAGACCATTACCAAAGCCGCTGCTTATATACAGGAAGCAGACCACATACCCAAAGCAGCTACTCAGCTGCTTGTGGTAGATCCCACCATGGAGTTGATTGCCAGTCTCATCATGGGGAATAACTACCACCAGCTGCCCAGCCACTCAACCAGGCCCAGCCAAGTTGACACAAAAACATAACCACCACACCAAGTTTCCGAGTATAATTTCACAATTAATACCTATTTTTATTTTTGTGAACCTCTTAATCTCTCCAAACATATTCCACATCAAGTACAACTGATTCTGACCCCCTCTTCCAGAATAAAGTGAGATAAGAAATGAGAAAGCTCTTTGGAAATGTAAAGCTATATATAACACAGATGTAAGGTCCCTCAGTGGCACAAAAGGTTAAGCACTGGGCTATGTTTCAAACCCATCCAGAGGTGCCTTAAAAGAAAGGCCTGGCAATCTGCTTCCAAAAGGTCACAGCCATGAAAACACTATGGAGCACATTTCTACTCTGAAACACAAAAGATGCATTCGATAGCAGCTGTTCACTGGTTTGGTTGATCTGATACATTCATGAGCCTGAGTCTCACTCACTGCCATCTAGTCGGTTCCAACTCATAGCAACCCTTCCTTGGGTTTCTGAGGCGGTATCCCTAAGGAAGTAGATTGCCTAACCTTCCTTCCAAGAAGTGGCTGGTGAGTTTGAACCATCAGCCTTCTGGTTAGCAGTCAGATGATGCCTCTTCAAATGCTTTGGGGTAGGCAGATCTCTATCTTGACAATGAATCTGTCATGGTCAAATCTGAAAATGCAGGAGATAGACTATTTGGGAAATACTGATCCTGAACTAGACTACAGAGTAGTCTATAAATGCAGTAGAGGTATGTTTAGATGGCCATTTTCCTAGAATCCCCTTCCTCTCCCTTATTATATATCTTAATTCATTTGCCCTTCAAATCATTTCAAGAGCCCCTCCTTCATGAAATTACCTCTAAGAATCAAGAATCTGTGATTTTTCACAGACAGCTAGTCATATAATAGATTGGTTTGATTGATTGATTGATTGACTGCAAGAAATTAAATTAGGTAAGTTATAATTCTCAAGAGATTTCTGGAGAATATGTCACTATCTACTTCTTGCTTGAATTATCACTAATAAAGCAATGGTTATATTAAAGACAGGAAACTATTTTAAGGATATTCAAAAGCCATTATTTCAAATTTGAAAATATACTCTCATCTTCCATTTAGTCCTACACTTGTTCCCAAGTGCAATAAAAAGCCCCACCAGAAAGTGAACTGTACAACTGTTGCCACCTATAGGTGACAAATGTGTTATATTAATTGTAGCATAATTCAGATGAAGCACAATATACAAAGGCAATGGAGATATTTTAGGGAACACATGCAATTTTTGTCAAACTAATCTTTATCAGGTTTGTTATCATCATTATTGTTATTGTTGGTAATTCTTATTTCACATGCTCCCCTTAAAGATAACTTTGACTAATATTTGTAAAGTACTTGTCCAGGATAAAGGTTAAGAGTTTGGGCTCTACAGGCAGATTGCCTGAGTCCAAATCCCAGCTCTACCACATGCTGCTACATGACTTGAACAAGTTACTGAAATTTCCCAAGCCTCAATTCCCTGGAAACGTAGACACTAATGGTACCTTCCCTGTAGAATTGATGTAAAGATCAAAACATATAATCTATGCAAAGTGTTTAGCAGAGTATATGCACAGAACAGGCACCCCACTCAGTTAAGTGTTAACTTTATTACCACAATTAGTTTGCCACCCACCTTCACATACAGTTGCTAACAAACTAAAGTGGACTGTTTTGTTGCCATGTAGCATATATATCATTAGCACATTACTGTTTGACCTCGGTCTCTCCCTATATTGTAAATTTAGTTTATGTAACTTTAAAATTTTAAAAATACCTGACAAGATAATGTGGAGAATGGTTCAGGATGCTCGCAGGTGGAGGCAGGGAAGCACCATTTTAGTGTTTTTATTCCTAGCCAACAGGACAACAGGAGAAGCCAGAACCAACAGTTTAGACTCTTCTGATGCTAGAGAAAGTTTAAGCCATCCCCAAGTATCCATTGAGCATCTAGAAACAGTCCCTGAGTTAGGGAAGACCAATTTATAGACAACTCCTATTTGTCCTTTAATGTTATGTAAATTTGCCCTCACTTTGAAACAATTGAATAAACCCCTCCAAACAAAAAATCAAACCCACTGTCACTGAGTCGATTGCAACTCCTAGTGATCCTTTAGGACAGAGTAGCACTGTACCACTGGGTTTCCAAGATTGTAAATCTTTACGAAAGCAGACTGCCCCATCTTTCTCCTGCAGAGTGGCTGGTGAGTTCGAACTTCCAATTTTTTGGTTAGCAGCTGAATGCTTTAACTGCTACACTTCCAGAGCTCCTTGAACCAACCCCTACTGGCAACAAATTCTTTACCACAATCATCTTAATTTGCTGGAAGTGCAGCTTTTAAGTCATTGAAAAGGCTTTGAGCCTTTTCTTGCACTAAAGTAAGGCCAATAATACCCATATGCATCTGGTACAACATAACCTACAAATGCTTAAAGACACAGTTAAGAATGGATCTCATCTGTAAACTGGAGACTACCTGATTTTGCCTTGGGCTAGACCTGTAGGGAGAAAGCTGGCTGGTAGGGACTGAGGAGGACATAAAAAGTAAATATAAAATATGAACGCTTGCTCAGAAATGCAAATAATGCAGAGATTGTGATTTCACCTACACAGTGATTTTTTGTTGTTGTTTTGGGTGTTGACATTTTCATGATGTTAAGTCTTCCTATACACGAGCATGGTATATTCTTCCATTTATGTAGGTCTTTTTTGGTTTCTTGTAGTAATGTTTTAGAGTTTTCTTTGTGTAAGTCTTTTGTATCTCTGGTTAGAGTTATTCATAAGTACTTCATCTTTTGGTTGGTTGTTTCATTTGATTAACTGTGAGCCAATAATAAGAATTCAAGGCATTTTAAATACAAGCAAATATTGGTTTATACTTATGGCCTCACTTTAAAAATCAAACAATCTAGACCCACCCACATAGCTTCAGTAAGCTGGATCTAAGTAGACACTGCTGCCTTTAGATGAGACACATGTGTTTTAGTTCACTGAAGTCCTCACTGCTCCCTGTGCCCCTCATCAATGTGGCTGAATGCCAGCTGGCCATTATGGTCACTTATAGTCAAAAAAATTCTGCACTCACCTATAGATCAAAACTCTGAAAATAAAAGAAAGGCTTCAGAAAGCCATGTGAATATTCTTATAATGAGCCCTTCCTTCATTTCCATCACCTCCCTGGCCATTGCAGGCCTTTGTTATAATTAATGGAAGAAACAAATCTACAAGCATGAAATATTTACAGAACATGCTGTACTATTTGTGTCCCATAGAAAGTAGGTATTTTAATAGTAATTAAAGAATTGATGCATTTAAAATTGTGGTGTTGGTGAAGACTGTTGAACATACCATGGACCGCTACGAGAGCAAACAAATCTGTCTTAAAGGAAGTACAGCTGGAATGCTCCTTAGAAGCAAGTATGGCCAGACTTTGTCTCTCATATGTTGGTCATGTTGTCAGAAGGGACCAGCCCCTGGAGAAGGGTATCATGTTTGGTAAAGTTGAGGGTCAGCAAAAAGGGGAATACCCTCAATAAGCTGGATTGGAATAGCGGCTGCAACAATGGGCTCAAGCACAGCAACAATTATTAGGATGGCCCAAGACCAGGCAGTGTTTCGTTCTGTTGTACGTAGGGTCACTATGACTCAGAACCTACACCTGACAACAACTCCTCCTTCACCTTTGCCTTAATCTGTCCTGCTTCTAAGACAGCAAGTGGTTCTCAAACTGTAGCATGTGTAAGAATCACCTGGCAAGCTTGTTAAAGCACAGATTGCAGGGCTCCAGAATTTCTGAAATTGTAGGTCTGAGTGGAGCCCTGGTGGTTCTTAAGGTTAAGTGCTTGGCTGCTAAGTGAAAGATTAGCGGTTGGGCTCAATGGCACCTAACAACAACTGGTCTAGGTGGGGCCCAAGAATTTGCATTTCTAACAAGTACCCCGTGATGCTGATGCACACTTTGAAAACCACTTTTCTAGAAAAAGACTACTATTATACTATTATTTACCATGTGTTAATACTTTCTAATACTTACTTCAATCCTGAGAGAAAGGTGTCTTATCACCATTTTACATGTGTGGAAGGTGGCACATAGATACTCAATACAGCCAGTGAAAAGGCAAAGCTGAGCTTCAAGCATAGTCTGCCTCCAGGGTCTGAACACCTCCCCTCGAAAGGAATTTTTGTTCAGCTGTGTGTCCTCAGCACTGAAACTTTCCATTTGCCTCTTGGAAGATTTTCCAAAAGTGTCTTTTGAATGGACTTGAGATTAACACAGACCAGAATAGGCAAGGGAACTATTTGTAGATCTTGAATGAAGACTTTCAGGTGAGGAGAAAATTGCACTGAATGCCCTTTATTTCAGAAGCTCTGGTGGCATAGTGTCTGAAGAACTTGACTGCCAACCAGAAGGCTGGAGGTTCAAACCCACCAGGCATTCCTTTGAAGGCAGGCTGGTTAATCTACTTCCATAGTGATACCACTTTGGAAACCCAAGGAGGGGTTGCTATGAGTTGGAACCTACTTGACAGCAGTGAGTTTGGTTTGGTTTTTGCCCTTTATTTACCTACATTTGGTATTATCCAAAGCGAGCCCTGGTGGCACAGAGATTAAAGTGTTTGGCTGCTGAACAAAAGGTTGGCAGTATGAACTCTGTAGGAGAAAGATGTAGCAGTCTGCGTCCATAAAGATTTACAGTCTTGGAAACCTTGTGGGGCAGTTCTATTCTGTCTTACAGGGTTGCTATGAGTCAGAATCGACTCACCAGCAGTGGGGTTTTTTGGTTGGTACAATCAGAGCATATCCTTGGTTTTGGTGTTAGTTGCTATAGAGTCGATTCTAAATCACAGGGACCCCATGTGTGCAGAGTAGAACTGCTCCACAGGGTTTTCCAAGCTGTGACCTCCAGAAGCAGATCATCAAGGTGTCTTCTGAGGCACCTCTGGGTTGGTTCAAATGCCCAGCCTTTCAGTTAGTAGTCAAGTGCTTAACCACTTGCTCAACCCAGTGACTCCTAAGTATTTCCTATTCTCTATATTTTTAATATCGAGCTGCATAATTCTTAAAAAAAAAAAAAAAAGAATGCTTAAAATTTAGCACAGTAAAAAAGGAGGCCCTTGCATGAACTTCTTCCTAATTATGGAGCCATTTTTCTATAAGACGCTAGTAATCTGTTCTTCACCGGGCCTCTGGTTTCAAGGTAGCCATTTGAGATTGAAAATTGGCGATCTTGTACATTAATAGTATAATGAAATAAGCATTGGTTTAAGGACAATTTTCAAATGTTCCCATAGAATTATGCCATTTACCATAGCAGAGAGAGAAACTCTGCCTAAGCCTGCTCCTGGTGAACTGAACCATCCACTCCCATCTCTCTTCTCTTTCTATTTATCTATTTATTTATTTATTTTATTTTATTTATTTAATTTCTATTAAATATTTAGCATGTGAGAATCCATAGGCTATGGATTCATAAGCTGTGTCTTTTCCCCCTGATCAAAACCTGGTTTCCTCATTGCACCTTTGTACATCCATCATAATGATGGGAGATGGGTCTGCATATGATAGAGCCTTGGGAAGTAGCAGTAGAGCTAGTTTAGCAAGTTATTTAAATGGAATGATTAGGTGACAGAATGGAAACAACAACAACAAAAACATACAGGACACCTTGTCCTCTATTACATAAATGCATGATTTAGTGGAAAGAACAAGGGTATGGAAGACAGTCAGAAATTAAAATCTTGTTTTCTGTCACTTGCTGAACAACCTTGTGCAAGTCACTGTCACTCTGAGACTTGCTTCCCTCATCTTTAAAATGAGAATGTGTGACTTACAGGTTTGTGAAGAGGGTTATAGATAAAATATGTTGTGTCTTTTACATAGTGAATGCTTAATAAATGGTGTCTATTATTGTCAACTCTCAGTCTCTTGACTTGACCCTTGTGTTCAGTGGAATTTTTTACATAAAGAGGAATAATGTGAGAAATATCTTAGTGACTTTAACACCTCCATACTTCCATTGCTTTTTGCATCTGCCGATCTCCCTCTTCTTCCCAGAACTGAGTCTTAGGAGCCAGCTGAACAAATAAATATATTAATGTTTATAGGGTTTACTTACAAAAGTTATTAAATATGGCTGCAGTATTTTATAAAGTCCTAGAGAGTACCAACAACATCCTATAAATACCTTTGTTTAAACTGATATTACAAGAACCTCCTCGAGGGACCAAACCCAAAACCCACTGCATCAAGTGCATTCCAACATAGCAACTCTGAAGGACAGAGTAGAACTGCCTATAGGGTTTCCAAGGCTGTAAATCTTTACTGAAGCCAACTGCCTCATCTTTCTCCCAAAGAGTAGCAGCTGGATTTGAACTGCAGACTTTCAGTCAGCAAACACTTTTAACCACTGCCCACTAGCAATCCTTCAGGAAGAGGAGTTACTAAAATACAGACCTGTTACTTTGTGTTTGAAGCTCTTGGACCTTTAGGAAGCTACACTCCCTAGATCTTAAGATTGCTTTCAAACATCTTAAGTCCAACAAAGGGACAAAATGGAAACCTTGACAATGCTTCTGACTTTAACATGCATTTAAATTTTACGGCAATTAAAGAGATGTTATGTCTTTTTTCCACAGAACCCTAACTTCTGGCGGAAATTCAACCCCTATCTGTATTTAGAAAAAGTACAATGAATACTTAGTAAAGAAAAGGAGGAGTTTGAAACTTTTAGAAAAATAAGGCACTTTACCTGAACAAATTTCAAATGGATCCATTTAAAATGAAATTAAGTAGCACTTAACTGATTTGCAAATTGGGACCTATTTGTCTTACTAAAATGATTATAGTCTTGATTTATCCCTAAAATTGGCTTTATTATTACACTTAATTATACTAGAAGATAGTTTAATACTTGTAAGTTCTCTCTCTATCCCTTTAAACTGCACTTTCTACAGACAATAATTGAATATTGGATAACTTGATTTTCCAAAGAAATATGTTTCTAATATTTTCCTATTTTTATTGCAGAAATTGAAACAAGTTGAAGAAAGAAAAGAAGATACTGACAATAGATTATCTAAAATTTCCCTGGAGCCATTCAATAAGTTTAACAGCAATACTGCGATTTTATTAGAAAAAGAGAATTCTCTGAGCAAGGTTGAAGGACAAAAAGAAGAAAAAGAAAAAAATGAAAAAAATGAAGAGACATCTTTAAGTAGCTTGGATAGGCCTGGGGTAGACAATATGGAATCTTTGAGTGATTCTTTATATGATAGTTTCTCTTCCTGTGCAAGTCGTGGTTCAAATGATACATAAAGCCTCCCCCAAACACCTTTTTTCCCCCTTAGTGAACTGGGAATGGAGCACTTAAGAAATGTGAGGGTGGGGGAGGGACAACAATAAACTATGAGGACACCAGAGCCTACATTGTCAGATTCACAATAAGCAACCCACTGGAGCTTACTTCTCTGACACAGCAATAAAGATGGACTCCATTTGTTGTGTTTCATGAGAATTAAAAGTAAACACATGTACGATACAGAAGTCTTAATTTTGCACTTTTTTTGAATACTTGTACAGAAGTTGTAAATTTTTTGGAAAGAAATTATATTTGTAGCAAAAACAAAAACAAAAAAATGACAGCAATAAATCGATTCAGTGCCATGCTCTTGAAATGATGTACTAAGTCTTAGAAGCTGATAATATATTTTTTAATAATTCCAAATGAAGTTTTTTGTTAAGTGCATTGAACTCAACTGTTTGCGGGTATACTCTGTAAACCTAACACATGGCCTGCTGAAAAATCATAGGGATCATACTAATTTTCATCTCACCATCTAAATTTGATATAAATTCTGATTCTAGTGCAATTTCAAAATTGTTGCCAGAGCGATCGATCAGGTTCTAGTAATGAGTGCAATTCTGCTTCTATGGAAAAATGAAAAGGGTACTGAAGTGTGACGCTGATTGGAAAGTGTTTCAGAAGTGATCTAATTCCAATAGCAGGTTTTCCCTCCAAAGCCTTCCCTTACATCCTCTTCTATTTAGTGCTTCTCTGTGATTTTCTAAACATTGTTGATTTTTATCTTCCTGATCTTTTTATTAAAGTCTTGGCAATTTAGAAATGAAAGCAAATTCCTACTTGCAATATTCACTTTTTATTTTTTAATAAAATGGTGCTACAAAAAATTACTTTTTAATATCCTTTTTTCTACAAAGACTTTATATGTAAGGATAAATTCTATTTCAAAGGTTATGTGTATTTTTCCTAGATGTGGACTATTTATAATTGTTTTTGTACAGGAGCTTGTAAACTAGGCATAACAAATAATTGTAGGATCTACATGGTTACTTTAGCACACACTTGTTTCTTGAAGAGGATTGTACGATCAGTGTTATTTGGTTAATTTGTGCAATTTGTTATATTTGAACTTTGTTATCTCAAATGAAAATATGTAGTTTCATTGACGCTCAGACTTTTAAAAAGCCTTTTGTTTCATACCTGAATAAAAGTTCTATCACATTTGTACCCTCTGACAGCTGAAAAGAACTTGTTAAAGGACCCTTTGGCCCAGTCAATTAATTGTATCGTGACTCACACGTGCATCAGTGATGAATTCCCCAAAGGAGTAAATAAACTGGCCCTCTGCGCCAGTGATAGTAATTCAGCCAATTGTAAGCTCTGAGTCGGCAGACAAGCAAGTAATGGTCAAGGCATTTCAGCCTCCCCAAGGGGTTAACCAACTAGAAATGGAAGAGGGAGGAGGGTAAAGCGAGCGAAGGCGCCCGAGGCAGATATGGAATGGTCTCTGCAAAGGAATTACAAGGGAGTCTTTTAAACCTATTTCCAGACCTGCTCTGCTAACAGGATGGGGAAATAAACGATCAGCATCCCAGCTTGAGAAAGCTTCCTCCAAGGGGTGGCCAGGAAGGAGGTGATTTCCCCTGAAATGGACGGCCCCAAGGGGTTTTGAAGTAACGGCGTCATAACGTGCCAGAATAGGGGCGGGGGCATTAAGGAGCACCGGGTTGGCCCGCGGGTTCCAACACCACCTGCTCTAAGGACCTGCGAGAAAAGCGAATGTGGCAGAGTCTCCGGGAGCCGGCAAGGTGGGTCGCATGGACTTGGTTAAAGGGAGGAGGAATGGCGGGGAAGGCAGAAGACAACGCCTGGCCGCCAGCGCCCAAGTATAAGCTGACGCGGTACGGGAGAGGACGCGGGAGTACATACTAAGAACCCATGACTTTGGGGAAAGCAAGATGGAGCTGCCCGGCGTTTTGGAGGGAGGAAGTAGGGGAGAGGAATCTCATTCTTCACCTCGATTTGTTTTCTGTTGGGAGCTTGTGCAGATCGTCCCCGGGAAAGCCCCCTCCTAGACTAGGCGACCAGGGTGCGAAAGCACCCTTGAGCTGTGCGCATAGGCGGGGGAGGGTGAGGGAAAAAGGTCCGGGAGTAAGAGCGACCGACCGGGCCCACTACATCCCACTCACCTCCTCCGGCATTCGGGCAAAGACCGAGGTACTTCTCGGAGGAGGAGGAGGCGTGGCTGCAACGTCAGCCCTAGGGAGCCTGCAGGTGCGCAACTTTGCCAGCGCCAGAGAACCCTCCGGCTCCTGCCAACCACACGGTGCGCCCCGCTCCGGCTGCCTGTTGTACCGCAGTAGTCCTGGCTGGGTGGGCCAGTCCCCACCATGTAGGTGATGGCCAGACCCAGGGGTCGCAGAAAACCTGGAGGTGCGCCCCTACGCACTGAGGTCCAGCCCCGCACGCCGTCTCCAGCTCCTACCGCACGGGTCCCCTAGGCCGCGCCGGGCGGGTCCCCGCGGCAACTGCTACGCCCTCCCCACTACTCCCTCACGCTCTAGCCTCCTAAACCAATTCCCCCCGCGCCCCTTTTCCAGAGACTTGCGGGGGCGGGAGAGAAGGGCGGCAGGAAGGGGGTGGGGACGTGGAGAGACGGCCCACCCGCCTTCCTCGCCCGCCACCCCCACCCGAATTCGGCAGCAGTCACGTGGTGCCTGGAGTGGGAGGTGGGAAAAGAGGCGAGACTTTTTTGGGTGCTCTGGATCTCCAGTAGTTCCCTTCAGTCTCAGTCACCAACTCCGAAGGCGCAGCGCACAACCCCGCAAGCAAGCGGAGCGGCGGCCCACAGCCAGGAGCCCGGGAGCGGGCGATGCGGACGCCCGCGGCGGCACCTGCGGCTCCTCTTGGCGGCGACCGTCGCCTCGGCGGCAGCAGCGCGACCCCCAGCAGCCTCGGCAGCCACAGCCATTGCTGCCGGAGCAGCCACTGCTGTGGTCGCCGTCTCTGATGCGTCTTCCCTCTCCCGGCCCCGAGGCTCCGGGAGGATGTGGGTCCTCTGCATCGCGGCAACTTTTTGCGGATTGTTTTTGCCTTCAGGTAAGTAAGAAGACCTAGCAATTAGAAGTAGGGCCAGGTGCGCACAGCGCATTGGATTGCTGGCCCCTGCGACCCCAGGGCGCCCTTCTCGGGGCCCCGCAGCTCAGAGCTGCCGGATAGGAGTTTGGCAGCGACGGCGGCTGGGGCTCTTGGGCGCCAGATTGAGGAAGTCTGTAAGTCCCGCGCTGCAAGAGGAAAGCAGTGGATTTGCAGGAATCCAGCGGCTGCTGGTGGGGCTGCGCAGTAGGGAGGCAAAGCCGGGCTGGGAAGAAGGGATGGTCCAAGCAGTGCTGGGCCTCGGCGAAAGAGAGAGTGCGACCCCCATCCCTGAACCTTATTAAGTTGTCAAGCGTGGCAGGAAACTCGTGGGAGTGGTGCTGCCGACAGGCGAGAAGCGCCTGGGGCGCGTGGGGCTTGGCTGCTGTGCTTAGAAGGCAACAGATGTGGTGCTAGAGGGAGGCGTGCACTGTGCAGGGCTCTTTGGCCAGGGCCAAGACAGGGAGTCAGGTCCAGACAGAAGCTCAAACACCAGAGCAGAGCAGCCAGGGTGGCGCAATGACAGGTCGATCTGCTTACTCTCTCCATTTAGCAGACTAGCTCGCAACCTAGTTCTGCAGAGCCTGGACTTCAGCTACGGACCCTAGCCAACCAGTTGCCTGAAACCTGTGTGTGGGGACCCAGGGTGCGCGCTCGTACACCAGTTCCCACCCGCTGCAGGCGCCCTTGCTATCTCTCGAGTTGTCCCGGAGAAAGACCGCCGAACTGGACCAGGGTACTTGGACGCAGTAGCACTTGGCTTCCATGAGCCGCCTCCTGGGTTCCCGGGTGGTCGCGCAGGGATCCTCGCAACCACCGTACAGGAACGCTGACTTTAAAATAAAACTAAAAAGGCGGCTGCGAATGCAATCGTGAATGGTGCCAAAATAGTAATTAAGTAATTTGTAACTAGTCAGCAGTCAGGCAAATCCTCTGGTGTAAACTGGCTCTGGTGCACGTCTGTGAAGCTGCTTCTTTAGTGGGGGTTGTATCCCACCCCCCTCCTTTTTGACTTTTTGGGAAAAGGTCGAGGGTGGTGTTGGATGAGCTCTTTGTTGGTGGGGCAAGGGTCTCAAGGTAGCAGTCAGGATACCATTTTATCCCGCAGGACCCTCTCTGCCGGCGCAGCCGGAGGTTTCAGCCACCTCCTGACCCTTTGGAGTCCCTGGCGTCTCCCAGGCATTCCAGAGGCCTAGCGGCAGCTGTCTGGGGCAGGGCAGGCTCCAGTTTTCTGAAGTGGGATTTCCGGGGGCCAAATCTGAACCCAGCTGTTTGTCCCGCAGGCCTTGCGCTGCAAATCCAGTGTTACCAGTGTGAAGAATTCCAGCTTAATAACGACTGCTCCTCCCCCGAGTTCATTGTGAATTGCACGGTGAACGTTCAAGACATGTGTCAGAAAGAAGTGATGGAGCAAAGTGCTGGTAAGCACCCGGCATCTTTCCCTCTCCCCTCTTCAGAGGACTCTGGTGGTGCAAGGAAAGGGGTCATTAAATTACAGGCAAGGGAACTGACTTTGATTTAATGCACACATACTGGTTATCACAGATTTACAGTGCTGGATAAATGGAGAGTTCCAAGTTACTTTAATCTTATTAGAGTTAATTACCAGGGCTTCTCCCCAAGGGACTAGGGAGAGAAAGTGCTTTTAAATTAGTGGCTTTCCTTCCTTTATTTACTCTGGTCTCCTCCCTATGCTAAAAGCTGATCAGGAGGTTGGAAAATACATGGATAACCAGCCCTGGCTTGGGCAACTAGACAGTAGTGTGTGAGCAGTGTCAGCCTGAAATATAGAGCTAGTTGAAGTTCCCAGAGGTCAGAACTTGAAAAATGTGTTTTGTCATAGAACCACACCATATTTCTTTGAAGAACACTACAGGATCTTTATTTAATTTTAGAACTAATGCATCAAATTCCAGCCAAAAGTCGCCACACTCCTTCAAAGGAATGTAGTTCCCAGCTCCATCAACTTAGCTGTTGGCTGGCGGCTGGAGGGGCCCTGGGTATACTGGAAGAGTAAAAGGGGTTTTGTGGGAACAGACACCCCTCATGGTGGACCAGAGTCTTCTCACTGAGATGAAACACTTCAGCCTGTCCCTAAAATTAATCTTAACAGAAAATCAACGTTCACTGAAGTGCAACTGGGAGGTTTGGGGAATGGGTGAGCTATGGCTTCAATTCCAAGGTCAAACCCATAAATGGAAAATTTTCCATTTTAAGGATACTGTCTTGAAGGAGCTCTGGTGGTATAGTGGATAAGGCATTTGGCTGCTAACCAGAAGGTCAGTGGTTCAAACCCACCAGTTGCTTTATGGAAGGAGTATGGGGCAATCTACTTCCATAAAAATTTACGGCCTCAGAAACCCAATGGGGGTCAGCTGTGAGCCGGAATCAACTCGATGTCCATGAGTTGTTTTGTTTTGTTAATTTTTGGTTTGGTATTGAAAAGATGGGAAATAGCATCATTTGGTTAATGTTACTGGATAAACCAAAGATCTGCTCCTCTTCCATTTAGTGAAATGTGAACAGACACCACTGAACTATAGGTGGTTCCGTTAATCCACTGGCGGTTAACACAAAGGCTCTAGTTTTCAGAGAAGGGCCCAATATGTCTTGTTGCTAACTACATGGTTATTTGAGGGTCTGGTGGTAGCTCCTCATTGTGCTATATACTGTGTGTATGTGGTTTTAATGTTACTCTTATCAGCCTAGGTGCAGATTCTTTCCGACAAAATCACTCTTCTAGGAAGTTTGAGACGTATATAATTATTCTCAAGAGTTAAGTTGTCCCCAGAGAAGCAGCATACTTTGTTTTGTTAAACAAGATGTGGGTTGGGGGGAAAAAAGTGATGAATGTTTAGCGAAAAATGATACAGATGATTTTGTTGCTTTCCTACTTGTTTTTTTTTTCCTGAGCATTGTGCCTGAGAAAAAATTTACTACCCTTGTACCATAGGAACTGCTGTGATTTTTAGTCAGAATCACTCTGAACACTGTATTGTTACTTTCAAGTATTTGCAGCTTTCTTCCAGGCAAGTAGTTTAGAGCCAGACAAAATGGGGACATATTGTGGTCATATGAGGAACTTCTTCAGAATCCTTGAGGACATTGCTTACCTGCTGCTATGTTTTATTACCCAGGATATAGTTGCAATAAGGAGGGAAAAGGTTGTTGAACCAAAACCCCAGCCAGAAGACGTGTCTTTTTTTCTGAGATGCGTTTCTTCTTCTTTAAAAGTGTATCTAAGATGAATACCACATACTCTGTTTTCAAAGTGTTGCCTTTCATCTTGCTTCATTACGTGCTCCAGACTCCACTGTAAGAAAGGCAGGGCAGGTGCTAAAACTCTCATTTTATCCACGAGAACTGAGAACCTTAAGCACCTGGCCTGAGGTAGCTTATTTTCTATTAGCTCTGTCAAGATGGGTACTTCCCTTCCAACCCAGACTTCTCTGGCCATATGACATAGGTCAAAAAGTGGAAAAAGGCAGAAGTAATAAAGCAATCCCATTTGTGACCATTTGTGATGTTTGAGAAACAAATATAAGTTGATGGAGTCAAAGATAAAACCAGGAGAAAGATGCTAAGTCTGCATCTGTGCATGGAAAAGCAGAGCATGTTGAGCCTAAGTTCAGTTGAAATCAGCTAAAGGCCCTTATTTCAGTGAGTGGGGGGGGGGGGGGAGGAGGCTGATACTTCCAGGTCTCTTCCCTTTTCATCTCCATGTAATTGCTAGAGACCAATTCATTTTAACGACAATAGCTCTGTTCTTGGTGGTGGTGTACAAACTTAAAACTCTGTTAATTGGCTACAGTGTAATAAAATCATGACAATGTTGTTGCTGTTACGTGCCATGAGTCAGCTCCGACTTGTAGCAACCCTATGTTCCACAGAACAAAGCACTGCCCGGTCCTGTGCCAGCCTCACAGTTCTTGCTATTCCTAAATCCATGGTTGCTGCCACTGTGTCAATCCTTTTTGTTGAGGATTTTCTACTTTTTCACTGACCCTCTACTTTACCAAGCATGACATCCTTCTCTAGGGAATGGTCCCTTCTGACAACATGACCAAAGCAGGTGAGACGAAGTCTGGCCATTCTTGCCTCCAAGGAGCATTCCGCCTGCACTTCTTCCAGGACAGATCTGTTAGTTCTTTTAGCCATCCAGTACTTTTCAGCATTCTTCACCAGCACCACAACTGAAAAATAACCACTTTTCTTTGGTCTTCTTTATTCGTTGTTCAGCTCTTACATGCATTTGAGGTGATTGAAAGTACCATGGCTTGGGTTAGGTGCACTGTGCCTTAGTCTTCAAAGAGACATCATGACCGTAATAAGAGCTAATTTGTGTGCCCTTGGGCATTAAGCCCTTTCCTTGGCACTTGGTGGTCTACCTTTCAGACTCTGATGTTTCCCTGTGTCAAGTCCTAACCAGCATTTAAACTTATTATAGGATCACCTTCTCCACTCTGGAGAAGGTAATGCCTGTTGAATAATACTATTAGAAGTCATATATTATTAATCAAACTTAATAATTCTGTTGTCTTGAAAATCAAAGAGTATTAGAGCTGAAAGGACCCACTTATTGTTAGTTAAGGATGTATACTGGAATTCCCTTGGGAGTTTTATCCAAATCTACATGCTTAGGCCCCCCTTGAAGAATCCTATTTAATTAGTCAAGCTTCAAGTGATTCTGGGGTGCCCCACATTTGCATTTGTTCTGCCTCTCAGAACTGATCTGGTCTAGTCTTTATGTGTGAAAAACTCATGGCCGTTGACTCAATTCTGACTCATAGTGACCCTATAGGATAGAGCAGAACTACCCCACAGGGTTTCCAAGGCTGTAATCATCATGGAAGTAGACTGACACATCTTTCTTCTGTGGAATGGCTCATGAATTCTAATTGGTTAGCAGCCTAATGCTTAACCACCGCACCACCAGGGTTCCTTTTTTGTGTTACAAAGGAAGAAAATACAGCTCAAAAAAGTCAAATGCCCGGTACAAATCCACCAGCCAACTATTACTAAGAGGCACTAGAAGCCTGTTTCCAGGGTAGCAACTTTGTTATAACACCAGCTGGCCAGAACCTTACATTAAAAAATATACTGCCAGGTTTGCCTGAAAAGATCATTCAGGCAAAGTTCTGAGGGCTGAGATAATTTCAATGTCCACCAAATTCATCTGACAGCCTGAATAGATGGGTTAAGTGGACAGGCAGGCAACAAAGTAAATGTCAAAAGACTATGAAAACCAGTCAGATTTTTAAAGATTGAGTGCTTTGTGAACTGGCATTTTTTAAATGGGTTCAGAAAAACCAGGGTTTTAAGCAAACTACAAGATTTTAATGAACCACACAAGTCTGACATTAAACAATAATGAAAGGCATTCTCTTTCCAAAAAAAACCAGCAATAAAGTATGCCCAGGCCTTCAGTTAGTCCTTCCTGGATTAAGTCTGCAAACTGAGCTCTTATGAATTTTGAGGAGTACATTTAATTTTCAAATGGGAAGTGCACTTAAAATTAACCTTAATCTGTTATCCCAGTGTGGTGTTCCTCTTAAGTGCTACAATAATTTTTGATGTCCTTTTTTCCCTTGGTCATTTCTGGGGTAATAAGGCACAGGTTATAGAGAAGGGAAGGATTCTTTCATTGCTCTTACTAATTGATATTTAAATGTTTGCATAATGAGTGACTTGTTCTCACATGCTCTGCACTTAATGACTTAGAAGATCCTCACCAGCACCCTTGGTACTGACATTTTCTTTTGCTTAGCACTGCAAGCCACCAAATATATCAAATATTGATTTTTATTTCAGACTAGAACCCTCCCAACCCCAAGTATGATTTTTTTTTTTTTTTAAACCAGGCTTTAAAGAATGTGAAGGAGTTCTGGTGGCATAGTGCCTAAGGCATTTGACTGCTAACCAAAAGGCTGGTGGTTCAAACCCACCAGCCACTCCTTGGAAGGAAGATTGGGCAATCTACTTCTGTAGTGAAATCGCCTTGGAAACCCAAGGAGGGGTGGCTATGAGTTGGATTGGACTCGATGGCAGTGAGTTTTTTTTTTTTTAAAGAATGTTAATTTGCATTTATTTAACACTACAGTCTTATAATTAGAGTTTTTCCTCTTGACTAGATACAATGAAAGGGGCATAATTTAATTTTTATAGACTAGCCAATTTCTCCCCTTAGTAAAATATAGCTCTGTCAGTGAGCAAAATGTTACAGGTTCTCCTAAACCTTATTTAAAAGTTAAATGCAGTATATTGAGAGAAAGTTCATGGTCTGAATCAGTAACCTAATCGATCTCTTCACCCATCCTTTGCAACGTGCATTAATCTATTTGTCTGTTTTGCAATACAGGAGTTACTGATTTACATGCCATGTTGCATCTACATTATGGCGGTGTAAGTAATGACTATTTTCCTTTTAGTCTAGTTAATGCTCATTAAGTTGGGCAGGGATAGCTCCCTTCCTTGGATAGGTTGATTTCACTCCTTATTTTCTCATGAGCTAAGTAAGCAATGCAAACAAGGACTTGAATTCCCTAAAATAACTAGTCATCTGCTGTAAGAACTATGGTCTATGTTTTGTGAAGTTGGTACTCTGCTTAATTTCACCAAGATTTAAAATAATATGCTCTAATTTATCCTTTGAAGTCTTTGGGTGATATAAACAGTTAAAGCACTGGGCTGCTAACTGAAAGTCTAGAGATTTAAGTCTACTCAGAAGCACCTTTGAAGAAAGGCCTGGCTATCTGCTTCTAATACATCAGCTGTTGAATATCCTATGGAGCACAATTCTCTGATACACACAAGGTTATCATGAGTTGGAGTCAGCTTGATGGCAACTGGTGTAGTCTGTCCTTGGGGTGGACTTGGCAGGAAGGAGCACCGGTATTGCTAAATACATTTTTTTTTAATCATAGTTCCTGTCTTAGTTATGTAGTGCTGCTTTAATAGAACTATCACAAGTGGGTAGTAGCTTTAACAAATGATTTTATTCTCTCACAGGTTAGGAGGCTAGAAGGCTGAAGCTCTAGGGAAAGGCTTTCTCTCTGTGTCAGCTCTGGGGGCAGGTCCTTGTTCCTTGGTACCTTGGTGATCTTCATGTGGTATGGCATCTGTCTTCCCCCATGTTTGCTGCTTTATCTGTTCCCTTTATATCTCTAAAGAGATTGACTCAAGACACTCCCTACACTAATACTTCCTCAGTAACATAGCAAAGAAAATCCATTCCCAAATGGGATTATAGCCAAAGGTATAAAAACCAAACCCACTGCCATCTAGTTGATTCCGACTCATAGCGACCCTCACTGGGTTTCCAAAGTTGTAAAACTTTATGAAAGTAGATTGTCTCTTCTTCCTCCCAAGGAGCAGCTAGTGTGTTTGAACCGCTGACCTGGTTAGCAGTCAAATGCCTTAGGCACTGCACCACTATAACTCCTTATCATAGGTACAGGGATTAAGATTTACAACACATATTATTGTAGGACACAATTCAATCTGTAACGGTCTCTTTATACCTTCTTTATTTAAGATGCATATGTGTACACTTGCATACACACAGTGACAAATACAGTGAAGCCTGTGACAGCAAGAACTCAACGGGAACACGTTGTTTTTCTGGGTCTGACAAGTTTTCTGCCTTTGAATGGATACAAGCTCATCACTTTTCTATCACTCATTTTGTTGTTGTTAGGTGTGGTCAAGTTGGTTGCAACTCATAGCAATCCTGTATACAACAGAACAAAACCTTGTCAGTTCCTGCATCAGTCTCTCAATTGTCACTAAGTTTGAGGCCATTGTAGCCACTGTATCAAATCAGTTTATTTCAGGGTCTTCCTCTTTTTTTTTTTTTTTTCCCCTGACCCTCTACTTTACCAAGTATGATGTGTTCGGGGACTGGTCCTTCCTGATAACATGTCCAAAGTACATAAGACGAAGTCTCACCATCCTTGCTTCTAAGGAACATTCTAGGTGACCTCTTCCAAGGCAGATTTGTATGTTCTCCTGGCCGTCCATGGTATTCAGTATTCTTCACCCACACCATGATTCAAATGCATCAATTCCTCTCTGGTCTTACTTATTCATTAATTCTTTTAGTGGGAAGTATTTGAGTTTTCCTTCACTAATAGATTTCCACCTTACACAGGTTCTAGCTTCCACAGGTTTTACTGTATATACCAGTGCATGTGTGTGTGTGTGTCTGTCTACCCCTCTCCCCTCTCTCTCTCTCTATATATATATATATAAACCAAAAAGCAAATCCACTGTCATTGAGTCAATTCTGACTCATAGCAACCCCCATTGGGTTTCTGAGGCAATAAATCTTTACAGAAGTAGATCTCCCCATGTTCCTTCCACAGAGTGGCTGGTGGGTTTGAACCACCAGCAGTCAGATGCCTTAGGCACTATGCCACCAGAGCTCATGTGTATATATATATATATATATATATATATATGTATATATATGTATATGTGTATGTGTGTATATCTGTGTATTTATGTGTGTGTGTATATGTATATATGTGTGTGTGTGTATACACATACATGCACACACATACATACATACTTTATTTAATCCTTGTAAGAAAAATAGAAATATTAGGTCCTCCTTAGCTCATGCTCAGATCACAAATTAATTCAAACTCTGTTATAGGCACAAAGATAATTTTTTGATGTTTTTTCCAGAATAGCTTTATTAGGAGATCCAGTTATATTTATTAATCTTCAGCATCCCCTGTCTGCTCCATAGCTTTCCTCAACCTACTAGACCTCTCCTGTTCTCTCCCTTTTAGACATCACACATCTAGTCCTTACTTCCTCACCTTCAGTAACTATTTGAATCAATCACATGGTCTATAGAATATTCTCCAAGAATAAAATGAAAAACAAGGATCATTTTTTAACTCTGCAAAGTTAAAAAACTTAAAAATATTCAGATGTTAAGACAGATATCCTCATATATTAACACCAAACTAAACAAACCCACTGCCATTGAGTCAATTCCAACTGAAAATGACCCTCATAGCATTTCCAAGGTTGTAAATCTTTATGGAAGTAGCTTGCCTCATTTTCCTCCTGCAGAGCAACTGGTAGGTTTAAACCTCTGACCTACTGGTTAGCAACCAAATGCTTCATTCACTGCACCACCAGAGGTCCTTATGTTAATGCCAACCTGTAGAAAAGGTTTCTGTGTTAACTTCAAGTAAAGTTACGAATTACACAGAATGAGATGCTGTGCAGTGAATTGCAATATACCTCCTTTCCAAGCGAACACTAAAAGAAGGCCTTTCTCTTTTGGGGCAAGGCTTTTTGGGATTCAGTTCATTCACTTCATTCTGGAGAAGCAGCCATCACTTTCATGTGGCAGGTATACCTGGCTTCTTAGGAAGTACTTGGAAGATGAATATCAAATGTCTTTAGTTCCTTGGATGCTCCAGTAAGTGAAGCATTTGTTTATGTTAACTTTCCAGCTGAACAAGCAGCCAGTGCTGACCTCCCGTCTCCATAGATGAAACGTTTGAAGATTGATCAGGCTTTCCCATAATACTTAATTCCTCCCGCTACAATTTCATGAAAGCTTCTATCATTGATGGTTTTCCTAATGAGTTGAAACAGAGAAGCTTCAAAGCTGAGGTTTTTTTCCCAAGTGAAAATGAAATGAAGTAAGAAAACAAAACACACCATTGCTTTAGAACTTTGAAAAGGAAATCTTCTCCTCTATTACTCCTAAAACAAAGACCTGAACCTACAGCTAGTTTGCTTGCCTGCTTCTTGCTTGCTCTCCTTTCTCTCTCTCTTATTCTCTCTTCCTTATTTCTTTCTTATTCTTCAAATCATGGTCATCCTTCATCCCATTTTTCTTCTTTTTGCATTTTTAATAACAATTTAGTTGAGATTTAATTTACACATCAGTGTGTGTTTCCTCCACAGTCATTCCACAGAAGGCAAAATCTATTAATTAGGAGCATCAATCAAATCTGTGACAAAAGAAAATAATTATTATATATGCCATTATTTTTTCTTACTTGGTAAACCTTGAGTTTTGGCTACATTGTAATTCAGAAACTACACTCACAGACCAGAGATATAGGGCATGTTCTTTTATTAATTGATTTCAGTCTGCCGATTGCCTCCATCGCTGTAGAGTAAAGCTGGAGATGAACTGCATTAAGTGCTTTCGATAAGGTGAGACCATAGAGAATATATAATAAGAAGTTGCTTCTTAGAAGAATGCATTCATATATAATAAAGCAGTGATGGCTCAAGTCGTTGGTTTCAAGTAGTTTTTATGACTCTGCAAACCATGAGAAGGATCCAGATGCAAAAGTGATGAAGTGTTGTATTATTTTAAGGAAGTTGTGTTACTTGGTCCAGCGCGTTTCATTTCTCACTGGACATGGACAATAGCTTTTTATGTTTTTCTATTTCTTGGACTTGTTTGAGAGAGCAGTGGAATGAGTGGAGATGGTGCCAGAGGCGAGTGGTGCCAAGCGCTTAGCCTGCTGTAGTCCGTACCAGCTGTACCCAGGATGATTATGAATGTGCAGACTAGTTTACGATGCCCTCCACTGAGGCTTCTTCAAAGTGCATCAGCAGAAGCAGGCATATTAAGTGACGTTGTGCAGTGCATTTTATGCACTGTCTTATTGTTTGTGCTAAATCCAGCAAGCCACTTAGGGCTCCGCTAACTTCAGAGAACCTGTTCACAGATAACAAGAGGCTAAGTTGACTAGTTTCCCACTCAGTATAGACAGTCAAACGGGGAGGGCAGAGGGGTCTCGGCTTCAAAGCCAACATGGGATTCTTTGGAGAGTTTCTGTGCCGTCAGAGAGAAAGGCAGCAATGAGTGGGGCTGCACCTGGGGAACCTCATCAGGTCACTAACTTTCTTTGAAAGGACAAACAACTTCCTACTCAGCCTATCACTGGCCGTTGGAAGGGAAGGAAGGATAAAGCAAGTCAGAAGCAGATACATGAGAGTATTACATAAGTGTGGGTTTACATCGAGAGACCTAACTAACCTCTGTAAAACCTGATTCTGTGCATAAGAGCCACCCAGGGGTCCTGCTTGCCTGTACCCTGTTGGAAAGAATTTCTAGCAATTGACCTTTGTGGTATAGGTGATGACAAGAGGCTAACAGAAGGATGCTCTGACAATGTATTGTTCATTGTTCTAGGACCAGCAGTCTGCCTGCAACCAGG
Organism: Orycteropus afer afer; assembly: GCF_000298275.1. Lineage (NCBI taxonomy): Eukaryota > Metazoa > Chordata > Mammalia > Tubulidentata > Orycteropodidae > Orycteropus > Orycteropus afer. The sequence goes on from NW_006921591.1 coordinate 3,926,671, forward strand.
GCTTTTCTGTATCTTAGAGTCTGTTTTCCTACTGGAATCGAACCCATTCACAATTTTTATATCTGTACACAGGCTTCTGAAGGACACTGTTGTCTGTCTGTCTCTCACTTTCTTTCTTTCTCTCACACACAGCACACACAATCATATGTAACCAAAACCAAACTCACTGTCGTCGAGTGGGAACCAACTCATAGCAACCCCTCCTTGGGTTTCTGAGGCAGTATCCCTATGGAGGTAGATTGCCCAATCTTCCTTCTGAGGAGTGGCTGGTGGGTTTGAACCATCATCCTTCTGGTTAACAGTCACATACCTTAGGCATTACACCACCAGAGCTCCCCAATCATAGGTAGACACCAATAAATATTTGCTGAAAGAGTACACGTAAAGAAATCAAGTTTCAAAGCAAAACAGGTAGATTTATCAGCAACTTTTTAATGTAATACGAAGGATGAGGGAGCTTAAATCTCTAACATAAGAAGAAAAATAAAGACAAGTTTAATATACCTAATATGAAGTTAAAAGGGCAGCATTTGCCCAGGGATAAAGCCCACAAGGCAGGAAGGGATAAGAAAGAAAGATGAAGGAAAATGGTAAATGGTAAATAGGAAGTGGAAGGGAGCTGTTAACGTTGTGCGATTGCAATGAATGCCACAAAACAAAATGTATAAATTGTTGAATGGAAAACCAATTTACTGTGTAAACTTTCACCTAGATCACAATAAAAGGTTTTTATTTGTTTGTTTTTAAAATAGCCTACTAATGCCCGTTAGTTCCAGTGCCATCAGGGCAATTCCAATTCATGGTGTCCTCCTGTGCCAGAGTAGAACTGTGCTCCACAGGGTTTTCACTGGCTGATTTTTCAGAAGTAGGTCACCAGGTCTTTCTTCCAAAGTGGACTCAAACGTCCAAACTTTTGGTTAGTGGCCAATTACTTAACTGTTTTCACTATCCAGGGACTCCTAATGCCTACAAGCAACACATCTCATGTAAGGAACACCACTGAAATGTAATCTATTCATTTTTCTAGCTTGTCAGCTTGCTTGCAAGACTGACTTGGCTTTGCTTTCCATAGGAGTATTTTCAAGGAAAACTTACACATACCATCCCCCTTTACAAGACCCAGCTAATTTGACAATCAAGCCAGCTTTGGGAAATGGGAGACAGGACTGGGTCACTACCCAGCCCATCTTCTCTGCTGGATGGTTAAGTGATTTGGAACTCTTTTACACTGAGGGGATCAGCCTTAGTCTCTAGCTACCTCAGGAAGAAAGAAAATCCCACAAACTCCCTCTCCATACCTCTGCCCCATCTCCACACACATATCCTCTCTCACATAAGAGATGCAAGTTTAATACATACATGGATATGTTCCACCAACAAAACAAAAAAACGCAACCACTGCCATGGAGTCGAATCTGATTCACAGCAAACCCCCCCTTTGGTTTCTGAGGTGGTATAACTACAGAAGTAGATTGCCCAACATTTCTTCCAGGAAGTGGCTGGTAGGTTTGAACTATCAGCCTTCTGGTTAGCAGTCAAATGCTTTAGGCACTACGCCACCAGAGCTCCCATGTTCGACCAGGCAGAAGCAATTTAGACATTCAGCAATGGGGTATACTTCTAAGCCACTTGACTCGGAGCAAATTAAACCTTAAAGGGAAGCAGGGAAAAGAAAACCACTGTTTTTGCTCTCCTCCTGTCTGCTTTGCACATTTGCTGTTTCTTTGGGCTCTAAGAATTCAACTTACAGGTTACATTCTTGCCCCTTTTATTTAATGTTGTAAACATCACTGTTATAACACCTGAGTGCCATTCTCACCTTAAAGCCCAGGAAGCCCTGGATGCAACAACCCCCAGAAAACGAGATGCATTTTGAACTGTCCCCTTCATTAATCTGAATGTATTAGATTAATTAACAGGCCCTTCTGGCTGCCATATTCCTTTATGCTATTGTCTCTACCCTAGACTTCAATTTAAAAATCATTTGAGAATGTGTTTGGCTGTAAGTAATGGGGACTTAAACCATAAGACATTTATTGTTTACTTAACAAGGTAGTCCAGAAGTTTCTTAGTTACCCTAAACCAAAAAAAAAAAAAAACCTCACTGCCATTGAGTTGATTGACTCATAGCAACCCCTCCTTGGGTTTCTGAGGTGGTATCTCTATGGAAGTAGATTGCCCAATCTTCCTTCCAAGGAGTGGCTGGTAGGTTTGAACCGCCAGCCTTCTGGTTAGCAGTCAAGTGCCTTAGTCACTATGCTACCAGAGCTCCCTAGTTACCTTAGTGCTGCCATAACAAAATATACCACCAGTGTCTATATTTCTAGCCTCCTAGTTCAGGAGGCTAGAAGTTTGAATTCAGGGTGCAGCTCTAAGGGAAGGTCTTGCCTTATCTGTCTCAGCTTCTGACAGCTGCTGGCAGTAACTTTGGTGTTTCTAGGCTTGTAGATGCATCTGCCATGAGTATCTGTTTTCATTTGGTGTCTTTACCCTGTGTGAGTCTGTGTCTATACTGGTTTCTTTGTAACTCTAAAGTTACTACATTTAGGACCCACCCAACCAAATCTGGTAAAGGGGCCCTGGGTGGTGCAAGCTGTTTGCACTCTTCTACCTTAATTTTTACACAAATAACACAAGCATTCAAAGTGGTTTTTTTTTGTTTGTTTGTTTTGTTTTTTGCCAATAACACCCTCTCTCCCAGGCATTTTTTAAGCACACTAAGTTTTTTTTTTTTTTTTTTTTTTTACACCAACGTATAATCACAGCTCAGAGATGCCATCAAAGACCCAGGCTTTCTCCATTTTCTTGCCTACTTTCCTAAGTATGTTAGCTTTCTGTTCTCATGCTTATTGCCTCTTTGTCACAATTGACTATCTTCATGTTAAGGGGGCAGATAACACCAGGAGCTTTTATCTTCAGTTTATCCCATCTGTCAGGCAACAAAAGCTTTCCCCAAACCCCTGACAAGAGAATTTGGCTCATCTCTCATTGGCCAGAACATTGTCACATAGCTATTACTAGCTTGGGGGGGGGGCAGGCTGAGAAAGTGAGAGTTTGATTAAGACAAATGGGATTAAGGTGACTGGTTAAGATCAGTCATGGTTCATCCACCTGAGGTTGGACACACAATTAGGGTTATGTTAGCAAGGAACAGAGCTGAGTGTGGCAACTGAGTGGTCAACTGTCAGTGTCTGCCAAATCGCCTATTCAGAAATCCATGCACAAGATTAGAAAAATTCAAGCCCAGATAAAGGACTGGAATCACTTGCTCTCCTGGCCATCTTTTATACTGTTGCCTCTACCCTGTTGTTGTTAGTTTGCATTGAGTCAGCTCCAACTCAGGGCAACCCCATGTACAATAGAACAAAACATTGCCTGGTCCTGCACCATCATTGGTACAGTAGAATCCATTGTTGTGGGTACTGTATTATGAGTGCCTTCCAACCTAGGGGGATCATCTTTCAGTACTACACTGAGCAATATTTTGTTATGATCCATAGAGTTTTCATTGGCTAATTTTTAGAAGTAGACTGGCAGCCCTTTCTTCCTAGTTTGTGTTAGTCTGGAAGCTCTGCTGAAAAATGTCCTCCATGGATGACCCAGCCGGTATTTGAAATACCAGTGGCATAGCTTCCAGAATTGTAGCAACATGCAAACCAGCCCAGTAAGACAAACTGAGAGACAGTTGGTGGCTTCCAGCCTAGACTTGCCTAAACTGAATATGAAAATGGATAGTCAAGCTTATAAATGAGCAGAACAGTCCAAATCTAATGTGAGACTAAAGGAAAGCTAACAATTGGTATCATACATTATGGGTTGGTTGGTTGCTTGCTATAATTAAGTTAGCCATCAGTATTTAACAGCCTTGAAAATTGAACTCAACAAAAAACTTTCAGAAAGGGTAATCAAAGGCATCTGAATAATGAAGTTAACACGTCCCTGTTACAAGGAAAAAGAATGTGTCCTTGTGGTATCTTGTTTCTGCATCTGTTTGTGGTAGTTGTTATACAGCAAACCCTTTTCTTTTTCCTCTTAGTGGTCAGTTTCCAACTTGTGGGGATCCCATGTGTTACAGAGTAGAACTATATTCCACAGGGTTTTCTGTGGTTGGTAATCTTTACAAAGCAGGTCACCAAACTTTTCTTCCACATCTCTAGCTTTGCCCTCAGTTTCCAGTTCTACCATCTACGTCAAGATGGACTTATGGCTCAGGATCATGGATGTGCAGTGTAGAACTTGGCCCCTTCCCTTTTTCTTGTCCTTTATAAAATGGATTGTTGTTGTTATGTGCCGTCGAGTCAAACCCGACTCATAGCGACCCCTCCTTGGGTTTCCGAGGCAGTATCCTATGGAAGTAGGATTGCCCAACCTTCCTTCCGAGGAGTGGCTGGTGGGTTTGAACCACCAGCCATCTGGTTAGCAGGCAAGTGTCTTAGCCACTATGCTACCAGAGCTCCCAAATGGATTATTAGCATTCTTATATGGTTCCTGTGGCCATAGCTTAAATGGTAGGGACCTGTTTGGGCTTTAAGATATTCACATCCATGGCAAAGAAAAAAAACAAAAACTCAGGAGCCAGAGCACAAAATTGTCCAGAAAAGACCTACCTTCTAGATCTTCTCTCATCATGGTGGTAAAGAGGCCCAAGTATAGACAGCTTCCCCAGGGTGTTCCCATTGGAATGCAGATGCTGTCAAGATTCCTCATATCGTATTCTTTAAGAGACAATAGTACTTGGGAACAAATTGAAGATCCTTTTCTTACAATTTCTTTCAAAGCTCAGTGAAAATGCATATAGTTCGTTCCAATTACCCATTTCCAAGCATTTTCCTTTGAGGAGCTGTTTCTACTCTTGCATAGAATATTTACTGTGATGTAATCATAACTATGGTGCAGTAAATGTCGGATCTCCGCCCCCCCGCCCCCAGGAGAGGAAGATTAGTCTCACTCCCAGATTCACTCAAGTAGCCGTTTGCCGTAGAATTTGACTTTGAAATAGAATTGCACAACATGTGCTGAAATGTAATGGACTATTAAAGGTTTTGCTTGGAAATTTCTGTCTTTGTACTGGCAAAAAGAGTAGAGGCAAAGGAAATGATTGGAAAAGATAAATGTGTATGATGATCCATAGAGAGGAAAGAGTACATACTTTATGCCTTATTGATCATCGGGGAAGAGGTTAACATGAGAAAATTAGGAAAAGAATTAAATTTAAAGTCATGTTTACAGCAGGTAGGTTGGGAAACAACCATAGCCCCAAACTCTCCAGATGACCCATGGTTGCATGAACATCTGGGAGTTGTTCCAGATCCACTTTCTGCCCCGTCACTGCTCCATACACTCAGCAAAACAATGGTAAATGGTTATTGTTCCCAATCCTCAAGGACCAGGGGCTGTTTGTGGTGGAAGATTAGTTTGAAAAATGCTTCCTACACCTTAGAGATTACTGCTATGAAATAAAATTCTAGGACACTGTGCAAACTGGCAAACAGAATCTGTTGGGATCTAGAGATGGCCCAATAGTCATCAGACCACTTTCTCCCCTACATCCTGAGCCAATAGAGAAAAGGACCAAGGCAGATAAGGACAAAATTATGACCTACTGTTGGTACTTAGGAAGACTAGTTGCAGGGAATAGCTTTAGGGTAGGACTCAAATGGCTTCAGTCTTAGGGTTCAAATGAGTAAAGTATCTGTATAATACATATGGCAGCCAGGGAGAAGAGATTGCAGATGTGATTTTAGGGGCCTGGCAAGTCCAAAATCCATAGATCAGATGACAGAAAGAGTGCAGAATGAAGAGAGCATTCTGCCAAAACATCTACTTACAGTCTAGAGGCAGAACACATCCTAAGGAAACTCCGTTTTCAGCTGACTGATTGATTACATTATAGAAGGTAATTAGGTTACATTATGAAGTAGCAACTAGGCTACTATTTGGCCAAACCACTGGAAATCACAGCCTAGCCAATTTGACACATAAATTTAACCATCACAGCTTCCAAGTGAGCATCTTCAAATTAACTCATTTGCTTAGTGGCAGAAAAGGCCAGATGGGATTACCTTCTTCCCCAGAGGAGCAAAGGATAATACCTGTTTGTTGTGGGTCACTCATTCCTAAGAAAGAAAAGGAAGGGGATGAGCTAACTGTACCTAGTTTGTTGTTGTTATGTGCCGTCCAGTCGGACCCAACTCATAGCGACCCCTCCAGTACCTAGTTTAGCCTTCTGAAATTTGCCAATCAGGTATGTCACTTTGCTTCCCTTGGGGAAGAAAGGAATAAAGGCCAGGAATTGAACTAATTGAGTTCCCTCCATATGGAAGGAAACACAGACTTAGGAAGAAGCATTCCTCCTCAATAATGTGTCTCAAGTCCATCACTCTGAAAAACAGTCATTTTAAAAGCCATTAAATTCTTCAAGGGATTGGTTTAATAGAATGGATATTTGTGTCTATGTTTGTCATATAAGCAGACATACACCCTTACTATATTGGTCATCAATATGAACTCTGGCCAAGCATATTTCTTTCAAGTATTTGTTTGGATATAACACAGAAAGATCTTTTAGACTTGTCCCTCACCCATACCAATGCCTTTTATAAAACCTTTTATTTTGTAATGATTATCGACTTAGAAAAAGTTGCAAAAATTGTACAGCATTTTCCATATACTCTTAACCCGGTTTCCTCTAATATTAACATCTTGCATTACCATGGTAACCAAAAAACCAAACCCACAACCATCAATTCAATTCCCAGTCATAGTGACCCTATAGGACAGAGTTAGAAGTTCCCCATAGGGTTTCCAAGGTTGTAAATCTTTACGGAAGCAGACTGCATCTTTCTCCCACAGAGCATCTGTTGGGTTCAAACCACTGATCTTTTGATTAGCAACCAAATGCTTTAACCACTATAATACCAGGGTTCCTTATAAGCACAATAAAACTACCAAAACTTAAGAAATTAACATTGGCACAATACTACTTACTGAACTATGGTTTGTTTTTGATTTCACCAATTTTTCCTTTTTCAACTGCATGATCCAGTCAAAGATCCCACATTGCATTTAGTCATAATGTCTCCTCATCTGTAAAGTTCCTCAGTCTTTCTTGATCTTGACATAATGAATAATGAAGAGAACTCTTCAGTTTTGTTTTTTCTTTTTTCCTTTTTGGTTGGTGGTGGTTGTTTTGTTTCCTTTTTTTTTTCTTTGTATACGTCATCAATTTAGGTTTGTCTGATATTTTTCCATGATCAGATTGATGTTACGCATTTGTTTTTTTTTTTTTTTTTTGGCAAGAATGTCACAAAAGTGATGTACCCTTCTCATGTATCGTGTCACTGTGTCTTATTACTGATGATATAAACACTGATCCCTTGAATAAGATGATGTCTGCTAGGTTTCTCCACTGTAAGGTTACTATTTTTCTTTCTCTGTAATTAATAAGTAACTTGAAGAAAATACTTTGAGACTATGTATATACACTTGTTCTCTTCAAACATTTGCCCAATAATTTCACCATCCATCAGTGGATCTTTTCTGCATCAGTTATTACTGTGAAATTCTGATTTTAATTTGTTTTCCCCACTCTTATATTTATTAATTGGACTTCTTCTGTAAGGAAGTGAATTACTGTGTCCATATGATAATTCTATGTTTAACTTTTTTGAGGAAATGCCAAACTGTTTTCTGCAGTGGATGCATCATTTCCTAATCCCAAAAGCAATGAATGAGGGTTCCGTTTTCTCCACATCCTCACCAACACCTGCTTTCCATTTTTCTGATCATAACCATCCTAGTGGAGGTGAAATGGCATCTCATTTTGGTTTTGCTTTCATTTCCTAAAGACTCATAAGGTTGAACATGTTTTCATGTGTTTGTTGGCCATTTGTGTATCATCTTTGGTGAAATGTCTGTTGACTTCCTTTGCCCAATTTGTGATTGAGTTGTATGTGTTTTTGCTGTTACCTTGTAGGAGTTCTTTAAATATACTGGATATTAAACCCTTATCTGATATGATTCCCAATAATGTTCTTCCATTATGTTGGTTGTCATTTCATTTTGTTGATAAAGTCCTTTGATAGACAAATTGTATAATTTTGATGAAGTCCCATTCATCTATTTTGTTTTTCGTTGATCATATCTTTGTTGCCATATCTGAGAATCCATTGTCATAAACTAGAGTCCAAAACATCGCCTCTATATTTTCTTCTGAAAATTTCATAGCTTCAGTTATTATATTTTGGTCATTAATCCATTTTGAGCTTATTGTTGTATGAGATATGATCCAGCTTCATTCTTTTGCATGTGAAAATCCAGTTATCCCAGCACCATTTATTGAAGAGACTGCTCTTTTTCCAGAGTGAACTTAAAACCCTTGTTGAAAATGAATTGACTGTAGATGTATGGGTTCATTTCTAGACTCTCAATTCTATCCCATTCATCTATATAGCTATTATTATACCAATTCCACACCACTTTTATTATTGTAGCTTTATAGTATGTTTTGAAATCAAAAACAATACTTTGTTCTTTCTTTTTATTAATTCTTTAGCTACTTGGTGCCCCTTGCCTCATAAATTTGAGGACTGACTTTTCCATTTCTGTAAAGAAAGCTATTAGTATTTTAATGAGGATTGTAGTGAATCTGCAGATTGCTTTGGGTTGCGTTGATATCTTAATATTAATTCTTTCAGTCCTTGAACACAGAATGTCCTTCCATTTATTTAGGTCATCTTTATTTTATTTCAGTATTGTTGTACAGTTTTCAGTGTACAAGTCTTTCATCTGATGGTTAAATTTATTCCTAGGTACTTTAATCTTTTAGATGCTATTGTAAATTGAATAACTTCCTTGGTTTTCTTTTAGATTGCTCATTGCTGGTATATAGAAACTTGATTGATTTTTGTGTGTTGACCTTGTACCCTACCACTTTGCAGAATTCATCTACTTGCTCTCATAGCGTTCTTGTGGATTCTTTGGTGCTTTCTATCTATTGGAACATACCATCTGTGAAAAGGGATAGTTTTTCTCTTTCCTTCCCAATTTGTATACCTTTTAATTTTTTTTTTTTTTTTGGACTAATTGTACTGCTTAGGACTTCCAGTATAATATTGAATAGTGATGTGAGAGCACATATTTATCTGTTCCTGATTTTAAGAGAAAAGCTCTGTGTTTCTCCATTGTGTGTGATATTAGCTGTGGGTTTTTCTACAAATGCTCTTTATCATATTGAGGAATTTCCCTTCTATTCTTATTGACCATTTTTTATCATGAGAAAATGTCAAATGCCTTCTCTGCATACATCGAGATGATCATGTCGTTCTTTTACTTTGTTCTATGATCATGTGGTATATTACACTGATTGATTTTATAAAGTCGAAACACTTGTATTCCTAGAATAAATGTCACTTGGTTATGGTATATAATGATCCTTATGTTTTTGGATTCAGTTTGCTAGTATTTTGTTGGTGATTTTTGCATCTATGTTTATTTAGGGATACTAATCTGTAGTTTTCTTGTGATGTCTGTCTGGTTTTGGTATCATAGAATGAGTTAGGAAGTATTCCCTCCTCTTCTATTTTTTTTTGAAAGTTTAGGAAAGATTGGAGGGACTTCTTCTATAAATGTTGGTAGAATTCCCCAGTGTAGCCATCTGGTGCAGGACTTTTCTTTTTAGGGAAGTTTTTGATTACTGATTCAGTTATCCTTCACTTATTATGGGTTTGTTGAGATCTTTTATTTCTTCTTGAATCAATGTAGGAAGTTTATGTATTCCTAGGAATTTGTCCATGTCCTCTATGTTACCTAATTTGTTGGTATAAAATTGTTCATAGTATTTTCTTCTGATTCTTTATATTTCAGTAGGATAAATTGTATTGTTCCCACTTTCATCTTTAATTTTAGATATTTGCATCTTCTTTTTCTCTTTGTCAAACTAGCTAAAGATTTGAATATCCTTTTTTTAAAAAAAAAAAAAACTTTCCTATTATTTATCTCATTTATCTCTGATATTTATTATTTCCTTCTTTCTGTTAGATTTGGGCTTGGTGTGTTGTTTTTTGTCTAGTTCTTCAGGTTGTAAAGTTAGGTTATTGATTTGAGATCTTTCTTCTTTTTTTAAAGTAGGTGTTGAGTGCTATAAATTTCTCTTTGGGGAGTGTAAGTTTGTTTGTTGTGCTTTCATTTTCATTCAGCTCTTGACTTCTTCCTTAACCTACTGGTTGTTTAATTGCGTGTTGTGTGATTTTCCCAAATTTGTGTATTTTCTGCTTTGTCTTCTGTTATTAATTTGTAGTTTCTTTTCATTGTGCTGAGAGAAGATACTTTGTATGAGTTCAGTCTTTTTAAATTTTTTGAGACATGCTTTGTGATTTAACATATGGTCTATCTTAGAAAATGATCCATGTTTACTACAGAAGGATGTGTATTGTGTTGTTCTTGGGTATAGTGTACTACATATGTCTGTTAGGTCTAGTTTGTTTATGTAATTATTCAGTCCTCTATTTCTATATTGATCTTCTTTTATATGTTCTGTCCATTATTGAATCTGGTATACTGAAGTATCCAACTATTTTTGTAGAACTGTATTTCTCTCTTCAATTCTGTCAGTATTTGTTTTTGCTTCATATATTTTGAGCCTCTGATGTCAAGTCCATTTATAATTGTTACATCCTTTTGATGAATTAATCCCTTTATCCATATATATATATATATATATATATATATATATAGACTTATAAAAGATTTAGACTTAAGATCTATTTTGTCTGATGTTAAAATAGCCTCTTCAGTTCTCTTTTAGTTACTATTTGCATGGAGTATTTTTTTCCATCCTTTCATTTTCAGCCTATCTGTATCTATAAGATGTGTCTCTTGTAGAGAGCATGTAGTTGGATAGTTGTGGGTTTATTTTATTTATTTATTTATTAACTTTTTATTGTAATTTGGGTGAAGATGTAGATAATGATTTATTTTAATACATTCTAGTACTCTCTGCCTTTTAATTGGCACATTTAATCCATTTACAATTATAGTAATTACCAATAAGGAAGGACTTCTGTCATTTTATTTGTTTTTGTATGTCTTCTACCTTTTTTAGCCCTGATTACTGGTAATTTTGTCATTTTTTGTGTTGAGTCATTTTTATTTCTTCCTCCTTACCTTCTGTGTATATTTTTTAGATAATTTCTTTGTGGTTGCTATGAGAATTAAATTTAACATCTTATATTTATAACAACCTGGTTTGAATTGATACCAACTTCTGTAGCATACAAAAATTCTATATTATAACCCTGACATAGCCATGCTCATGCCCTTTTGTTTACATATTGGTTATGGCCATTTTCACAATACGATGTCAGAGTTTTATAGCTATGACAAAGTCCATCTGACCTACTAAAGCTAAAATGTTTACCAACTATCTACATGCTGACCCCCTAGGATAAAAACTCACCACATGCTGTGCAGATTTTGGACAGGAAAAGCCACCACAGTGGGATATTAAAGAACCAAAGGGAGGAAAACAGTTGCCTTTGTGGACAGTGACCAAACTAGCACTTGCTTGATCACTCCATAAATGTCCTGGATTTCTAACTTGGTCACTTTACACATGAGCTGAATGCTTTACAAAGAACCTTCAAACCCTCAACAATAGATTTCCTTGGAGGGCAGCACATGGTGAAAGCCTGTCCTCCAACAAGGCAGATTGGACCCATCAGTCATAAAAATGGGGTAGAAAAGAAACAGATAAGGTCAAGGAAGGGAGGGAAACCCAGTAAGGAAGAAACTGGCTAGTCTCTCCACACACTCTCCATAACTGTGGGTTATTCGGGTTCCTGAGGCTTCTCCAGGTCTCATGTTTGTAAGGTGCAATGAAATCTTGGCAGTTAATGAAAAGCCTTCTCTTTGGGATCAGGGATAGGGATTGGTATTCATAGTCTGCATGTGCTCTCTCCTTTTCCCAAGTAGTAACTTAGAAGTTTAGACCATCTATGTTAGAAGCGCCTGGGTTGGCTCAGGAAATCTACATTTTTCATGAATGCCCAGGTGATTCTCTGCATACTTAATGTCAGAGAACCCTGCTTGAGCAGTGCTAACCTAGAGAAGATGTAATATTATTCCTGCCCGGGAGTGAGCACACTTTATGAACAGCCTCTTAGTAAAGTACATGATGGAGAACCTTGATGAAGGATGGTTTTGGCCAAAGGGTTAGCACCCCTCTGGATATTCAGAACATGAAGGAGTTTTTATATCTGTCTGCTGCTAGCCAGGTTGACTGGCTTCTGGGCCAGATCACCAGCCATGGAGTCATGTTCTAACTCTTGATAGTAATGTGGCATTCCAAAGCTGAGATCACTGCTGGGATAGATATCCTTCAAGCAGGTTGTTCAGGTGCTTTTTAATCTTCCTGCTCAATCTGTGGTGACTCAGCTATGTTAGGAGCAGGCAGAAAGAGCTGGATTCAAACAAAGAGAAAACACCATCTTTCTTCTTCCCTCTGTATAATCAATAATTCAGTCCTGTAAAGCAAGCCCCTTGTCTGACAGAGTGCTTGCCACAAAGCAGCAGACAGGGGCTATACAGCAACCACATCAGCTTCTGAAGCTTCTTTCTCCCTCCTTCTGCCCACCCCCTTGCTTGCCTTTGGTCTCCCTCCATCTCAGTGAAGAACCAACACATCTTCTAAAATGTGGCCCAAACATATGATGCCCGAGACCAAGAGGAACTGGTGTCAGAGTGTGTCAAGCTGTGGAGAAAAGAGGAATCAGTAATTTTAAATGTCAGAGCAAATCAGACAATTTTCATTGAACTCATCACCTCTGACTTAAGTGCCATGTTATGTGTAAATTCAAGTAGCCACTATTATGAAGTAAGGACAGGAATAAGAAAATGCCCAAGGATGTAATAACAATAACAACATCAACAACAAACTCTTACTTAGGACCCACTTTGTGCCAGGTACTTTTCAGAGTGCTTTACATGTTTTAGTTCATTAAACATGAAAGGATTTTTTCTAGTGCCTATAACATAGAGAGGATACACAGTGGCGCTGAAATGTTTTGTGCTGTCTATTTGGATCCATTTCAATTTAAATACATATTTACTTCTAGTGCATAGGGGACAGAGGTTCCAGTGCAGTTTTTTTGCCTTATTTCCATGTTCTGTTTTCAGCATAACTCGTGGAAGCATAATTTCCTTCATAGTGTAATTTCACAGGTCCTAGGGAACAGATACCATTGTCATAAGGGAATGAACTCCCCTAGAAGTAACCTCAGTATTTTATTTACTCTCCTTCATTTCTTTGGCATACCCATTATTCACATCCTAAATAAGGCACATTAATATGAGTGACTACCTCAGGGAGCAGAACTGTGGTATTTTTAAAGTAAGCATAGCCACCACCTAATCTAAATCCAAGAGGCCCCAGGAGGTCCTCACCTTTGTAAAGACTTAAAGAGGATTAAAGTTGTAAATGTTGAGTGTCTTGATTTAGTGTTTGGGGGTGGTATATTTCACAGGCACCCTTCTGGTGTGCATATTAGAGCTATGAGAAACAACATGACATGTGTAGGACACCTCTCTGTGTCCCTGGAGGATGGAGTGGCTGGGGAGTTGGTCCAAGGTGGGGTTAGCCTGGCATGTTTGATGTATAGTCCATCATCAATTGCCCAAACTTGCTTGTTTAGGGCCTCTCAGAACCTCTCACAACCCTATCCCTGTGTCAGCCAAAGGCCTAGAGATTTGTAATTAGCTATGTGTAACCTCTGTTAACCTAGGCCGCAGTGGCCTAGGGATAAAATTTGGGTTTCAATTAGTCAGAAAAGCAGCTATGGAACCTCTTGACTCTCTTCAAATTATCCTCCTTTTTTCTTATTTCTCCTTGTTCCCTTTATTCAGTCATTTACTCATTCAGTCATTTACTTTAGTGTTTTGAGGAACTAAAAATATACATTGTTTTCCACAGTGGTGGTGTAAGGTGCTGTCAAGTCAATTCTGACTCAACAAACCTATGTACAACAGAACGAAACACTGTCCAGTCCTGTGCCAGCCTTACAATCCTTGCTATACCTGAGCCCATTGCTGCAGCCAATGTGTGAATCCATATCATTGAGAGCCTTCCCCTTGTTCATTGACCCTCCACTTTACCAAGCATAAGCTCCTTCTCCAGGGAATGGTCCCTTCTGACAACATGACCAAAGTAGGTGAGATGAAGTCTGGCTGTTCTTGCTTCCACGTAGCATTCCACTTGCACTTCTTCCAGGACCGATTTGTTTGTTCTTCTGGCAGTTGATAGTACTTTTAGTATGCTTCACTAATACCACAGCTAAAAAGCATCAACTCTTTTGGTCTTCCTTATTCATTGTCCAGCTTTCACATATATATGAAGCTACTGAAAACACCAGGGCTTGGGTTAGGCTCGCCTTAGTCTTCAAAGAGACATCTTTGCTCTTCAGCACTTTAAAGATGTATTTTGGAGCAGATTGCCTAGTGCAATATGGTGTCTGATTTCTTGAACGCTGTTCCCATTGGTGTTGATTGTGGAACCAAGTAATATGAAATCTTTGATAAACTCAATCTTCACTCCATTTGCTGTGATGCTGCTTATTGGTCCAGTTGTGAGGATTTTTGTTTTCTTCATGTTGAGGTGTAATCCATACTGCACGTTGTAGTCTTTAATATTCATCAGTGAGTGTTTCAAGTCATCTTTACTTTCAGCAAGCAAGATTGTGTCATCTGCATATTGCAGGTTGTTAATGAGTCTTCCTCCAATTCTGATGCCATGTTCTTCTTCTTATAGTTAATATTCATCAGTAAGTGTTTCAAGTCATCTTTACTTTCAGCAAGCAAGATTGTGTCTTCTGCATATTGCAGGTTGTTAATGAGTCTTCCCCCAATTCTGATGCCACGTTCTTCTTCATATAGTCCACCTTCTTGGACCATTTGCTCAGCATACAGATTGAATAAGTATGGTGAAAGGATATAACCCTGATGCATTCCCTTGCTTATTTTAAACCATTCAGTATCCCCTTGTTCTGTTTGAATGACAGCCTCCTGGTGTATGTACAGGTTCCTCATGAGTACAATTAAGTGTTTTGCAATCCTCATTCTTCTCAATGTTATCCCTAATTGTTATGATGCGCACATTCAGATGCCATTGTATGTTGTTGGTCATGGTGCCATCAAGTTGTCTCCAACTCATAGCAACCCTATGCACAGCAGAACAAACCTGGTCCTGAGCCAACTCCATGATTCTTGCTATACTTGAGCCCATTGCTGCTACCACCATGTCAATCCATCTTGTTAAGGGCCTTCCCCTCTTTCATTGACCCTCCACCTTACCAAGCATGGCATCCTTCTCCAGGAAATGATCCTTTCTGACAACATGACCAAAGTAGGTGAGACGAAGTCTGGCCATTCTCACCTCCAAGGAGCATTCTGGCTGCACTTCCTTCAGGAAAGACCTGTTAGTTCTTTTAGAAGTCCATGGTACTTTCAGCATTCTTCACCAACACCACATCAATTCTTCTTTGGTCTTCCTTATTCATTGTCCAGCTCTCACTTGCATATGAGACGATGGAAAATACCATGGCTTGTGTCAGGCACACCTTAACCCTCAAGGAGACATCTTTGCTCTTCAGCACTTGAAAGAGGTCCTTTGCAGCTGATGTGCCCAGTGCTATACATTGCCTGATGTCCTGACTGCTGCTTCCATTGGAATTGATTGTAAAACCCAGCAATGTGAAGTTTTTGACAATTTCAATCTTTTCTCCATTTATTATAATCCTACTTATAGGTCCAGTTATGCCTTTGTATAGTCAATAAAAACACAAGTAAACATCTTTGTGGTATTCTTTGCTTTCATCCAAGATCCATCTGAAATCAGTGATATCCCTTATTCCACATCCTCTTCTGAATTCAGCTTGAAATTTCTGGAAGTTCCCTGTCAGTATACTGCTGCAACCATTTTTGGATTATCTTCAGCAAGGTTTTACTTGTGTGTGATATTAATTGATATTGTTCCATAATTTCCACATTCTGTGGGATCACCTTTCTTTGGAATGGGTACAAATATGGATCTCTTCCTGTCAGTTGGCCAGGTAGCTGACTATCTTCCAAATTTCTTGGCATAACTGAGTAGTGCCTCCAGCACAGCATCTGTTTCTTGAAACATCTCATTTGGTATTTGGTCAGTTCCTGGAGCCTTGTTCTTCAGTGGCTTCGACTTCTTACTTCAGTACCATCAATTCTTGTCCATATGCCACCTCCTGAAATAGATGAACATCAACCAATTCTTTTTGGTACGATGACTGTGTATTCCTTCCATCTTCTTCTTTTGATGATTCTTGCATCATTCAATATTTTTCCCATTGACTCATTCAATATTGCATCTTGAGGCTTGAATTTTTTCATCAGTCCTTTCAGCTTGAGAAATGCAAAGGATGTTCTTCCCTTATGGTTTTCTAACTCCAGATCTTTGCACATTTCTTTATAACTGACTGTGTTCTCAAGCTGATCTTTGAAATCTGTTCACCTGTTTTATCTTGTCATTGCGTCTTCCATTTGCTTTAGCTACTCTCCATTCAAGAGCAAGTTTCAGAGTCTCTTCTGACATCCACTTTGGTCTTTTCTTCCTTTCCTGTCTTTTTAATGACCTCTTGCTTTCTTCATGTACAATATTCTTGATGTCATTTGTTTTCTGTCATTAGTGTTCAATGGATCAAATCTGTCCTTTAGATGGCTTCTAAATTCAGGTTGGATATAATAAAGGTCATATTTTGGCACATACGGAATTTTTAAAATTTTCTTTAGCCCACAATAGCTATACCGTTTTGCATTCCCACCAGCAATGAATAAGAGTTCCAATTTCCTCACAGCTTTTTCAACATTTGTTATTTTCTGTTTTTCTTTTCTTTCTTTTTTGATATATTAGCCATCCTAGTGGGGGTGAAATGGTTTTAGTTTTCATGTTTAGGTCTTTAACACATTTTGAGTTTGTTTTTGTGTAGAGTGTGGGACATGGGTCCTGTTTCCTTTTTTTCTGAATACAACAAATGCAAATGCAACACACTACACCAGAGCTCCCTTTTTCTGACTATGCAAATCCAATTTTCCCAGGATCATTTATTGAAGAGACTCTCTTTTCCCCATTGAATGGACTTCTTAGTAGTCTTGTCAAAAATTAGGATGTGCAAGTTTATTTCTGGACTCTCAATTCTATTCCATTTGTCTGTGTGTCCATTATAATACCAGATCCAGGGTGTTTTGTGGAGATCGGGTGGCATAGTGCCTAAGGCATTTGACTGCTAACCAGAAGGCTTGGGGTTCATACCCATGAGCCACTCCTCGGAAGGAAGGTTGGGTACTTTACTTCCGTAGTGATACTGCCTCAGAAACCCAAGGATGGGTTGCTATGAGTCAGATCCAACTTGATGGCAGTGGGTTTGGTTTTTGGAGGCTGTTTTGATTACTGTAGCTGTATAGTATGTTTTAAAAGCAAGAACTACTAGTTTTTCTGCTTTGTTCTACTCTTTAAACATTGTTTGAACTATTCAGGGCCTCTTGCCATTCTGTATAAAGTTGAGGAGTGTGTTTTCTATTTCTGTAAAGAAGACTTTTGGAACTTTGGTCAAGATTGTGTTGAATCTATAGACTGCCTTTGAGTGGTATTGATATCATAACAACATTAAATCTTCCAATCCATGAACATGGAATATCTTTCCATTTATTTAAGTCTTTAATCTCTTTCAGCAATGTTTTATATTTTCATTTATAAGTCTATCACACTCCTGTGATTTATTCCTAGGTATATAATTCTCCTAAACCAAACCCAAACCCACTGGCACTGAGTAGATTCTGACTCATAGTAACCTTATAGGACAAAGTAGAACTCCCCATAATGTTTCTAAGGATGTAAATCTTTACAGAAGCAGAATGTCTCATCTTTCGCCCATGGAGTGGCTGGTGGGTTAAAACTGCCGACCTTTTGTTAGCAGCTGACTGTTTGAACTACTATGCCACTACAGCTCTTTTTATTCTTACATGCGCTTATAAATGGAATTGTTTCCCCAATTTCTCATTCGAGTTTATAGAAATCAGCTGATTTTTGTTTATTGCCCTTGTGTCCTGAAACTTTACCAAATTCCTCATTAGCTCTAGAAGTTTTCTTGTGGACTCTTTGGGACTTTCTATCTATAGGATCACTTCATCCATGGGTAGAAATTGTTTTACCTATTCTTTTCCATTCTAGGTACTTTTTCTTATTACTCTTGATAGGATTTCTAATAAAATATTGAATAGGAGTTGTGAGAACAGGCACCCTTGTCTTGTTCCTGATTTCAAAGAGAAAGTTCTTTCTCCATTGAGTATAATATTGCTGTTGGCTTTGCATATGTGCCCTGAGTCATGTTGAGGGATTTCCCTTCTACTCCAATCTGAATGAATGTTTCCTTCAAGAAAGTGTTTGAATTTTTATCACATGTTTCTTGTATATCCATAGAGATGATCATTTTTTCCTCCCTTTGTTCTATTGATGTGATGTATTACATTGATGTTCTAATCTTAAACCATCCTTACGTTCCTAGAATAAATCTCACCTGGTTATGGTGTGTAAGTCTTTTAATATGCTGTTGGAGTCTATTCACTAGTATCTTATTGAGGATTTTTGCATCTATATTGATAAGTAATATTTGTGTGTGTGTGTGTGTGTGTATATATATATATATATATATATATATATATATATATATATATATATTTTGTAGTGTCCTTCCTTGGCTGGCTATCAGGATTATGTTTGTGTCATAGAATGAATTAAGGAGTACTCCTTTCTTCTCTAGTTTTTGGAAGACTTTATACAGTATTGATGTAAATTCTCAACAGTTCATGCACATTTGGTTTCTTGGCTCTGACTACAATCCTAACAATCAAAAGCTCTCTTCCCATCAGCTCCTTGTGACTATCCTTCCCTATGCCCTTCTTATCTATACATTCCTGTCTGTCCAGCTTACTCTCTGTGCAAATGCTACCCTTCTGATGTCTCGTGGTTGATTGATCCAAGAAGTGCATCTCCCTGGGGTAGGTGGGTACATTTCCTTGGGGAAGGTATCCTGCTTGTAGGCCTTTACACTGTTTGGCTGAGAACAAATCCATGGAAGTGAGCCTTAGGGGTTCCACCAGTCTCTCTCTGACCAGTAATTCTGGTCATTTTTGTGTTTTGAATTTTGTTTCACATTTTTCCTCCCACTCTATCTAGGATCTCCAAATTTTGATCTTTTTCCAAGTGTTTGACATTGGTAGCCAGCCACCATCTAGCTCTCTGGTCTCCAGGTCATGAAGGCTGAGGTCCCCGTGGGCCATCATATCCTTGGTGTAGTTGTTTCCACATGGCTTTGATTTTCTTCACTCTTCTTTGCTCCAGACGAGGGCAGACCAATAGTTGTGTCTTAGATGGCCACATAAAAGCTTTTAAGACCCTAGTCACTACTCACCAAAGTACGATGTAGAACAAGATTTTTATGTACTATATTGTGTCAATTGACCTTGATGTCCCCCAGGACTATGGTCCCAAGCCCACAGGCCCAGCGACTGTCTACCTCAACATACTTGATTGTCACTGAGAAGGCACTCCAACCCTGTCCCATTACTTCTATAATGTATATGGATTTTTTGTAGCACAAATACATGTGTAAGAATATCTTCAGCCATATCTATTCATGGTCATGGGTATATTCCTCTTTACCTACCCATATCTGATCTTCCCCCCTGTCCATGCATTTACCCATAAACTGGTATTTGCTGTCACTGGTAATGCAGTATTGTGCATTTAATAGTATTTGCCTCAGTTGTCTATATCTTTTGTGCATGTTTCTGTGTCCTCCTTTTCCCTGTTGTCATTATGCTCGTCACATAACTTGTTATATTGCCTTTCCCTTCACCCAAATCAACACATGATTCTTAACTACTCAAAAACTAGCCCTCTTCCCTCCCACCCCTGGTAACCAATAAAGTAAATTTCCTTCCCTGCCTAAACCTTTCCTTGACTTTTTATAATAATGGATTCATACAATGTTTGTCCTTCTGTGATTGACTTAATTCACTCAACATAGTGTCTTCCAAATTCATCCACGTTATGAGGTGATTCATGGATTCTTCATTATTCTTTAATGTTGCATTGTATTCCATTGTGTGAATGTACCATCGTTTGGTTATCCATTCATCTGTTGATGGGCACTTAGGTTGTTTCTATCTCTTTGCTATATTTAATTGTGCTGCGATGAACATGCTGTTCCATTTAAGTAGGTTTCTTGTAGTAGTGTTTTGTAGTTTTCTTTGTATAGGTCTTTTGTGTCCCTGGCAAGATTTATTCCTAAGTATTTTATCTTTGTTAGCTATTGTGAATGATACTTTTCCCTATTTCCTTTTCAGAGATCTCTGTGTTGATGTAGAGGAATCCAGCTGATTTTTGTATGTTGCTCTTGTATCCTGCCACTTTGCTGAACCTTTATATTAGTTTCAGTAATTTTCCTGTTGAGTCTCTTGGGTTTTCTGTTTATAGGATCCTGTCATCTGCCAATAGAGATAACTTCTTTGCCAATTTGGATGCCTTTTATTTCTTCTCTTTCTTGCCTTATTGCCCTGACTAGGACTTATATGTCAAATAGAAGTTGTGAATAGAAGGCATCCTTGTCTGCTTACCATTCACAAGGACAATGCTTTGAGTCTTTCTCCATTTGGAATAATGTTGGCTGTTGGTTTTACATATATGCCCTTTATTATGTTGAGGAATTTCCCCTCTATTCCTATTTTGTTGAGAGTTTTGATCAGGAACAGCTGTTGGATTTTATCAAATGCCTTTTCTGCATCAATTGATATGATCATGTGATTCTTTTCCTTTGTTTTATTTATGTGATGGATTACATTGATCTTTTTTCTGATGTTAAACCATCCTTGCATATTTGCTATGAATCCCTCTTGGTCATGGTGTATTATTTTTCCAATATGGTGTTGAATTCTGCTGGCTAGGATTTTGCTGAAGATTTTTGTATCTATATTCATGAAGGATATTGGTCTATAGTTTTCCTTTACCTGATTTTGGTATCAAGGTTATACTTGACTTATAGAATGGGAGTATTACATCATTTTCTACGTTTTGGAATAGTTTGAGTAGTACAGATGTCAGTTCTTCTCTGAATGTGTGATAGAATTCTGCAGTGAAGCTGTCTGGGACAGGACTTTGTAGTACAGATGTCAGTTCTTCTCTGAATGTGTGATAGAATTCTGCAGTGAAGCTGTCTGGGACAGGACTTTGTGGGTGTGTGTGTGGTGTGTTGGGGGGTTGTGTTTGTGACCTGCTCAATTTCTTCTTATTATGGGTACATCTCAGACTGTGTTAATTCAGGTAAGTCTTGTGTTTCTGGAAATTTATCCATCTCTTCTAGGTTTATGGATTTGTAAGAGTACAATTTTTAATAATATTCTGTTATTATCTTTTTTTTTTTTATTTCAGCTGGTTATGTTGTAATGTCACCCATTTCATTTATTATTTGTGTTATCTGCATCTTCTCTCTCTTTTCCTTTGTTAAATTTGCCAGTGGTTTGTCAATTTTGTTAATCTTTTTGAAGAACCATCTTCTTATTGATTTTCTCTATTTCTTCTTCGGCTTCATTTATTTCTTCTCTGATCTTTATTATTTCCTTTCTTGTGGATATTGTAGATTTCTTTTGTTCTTTTTCTAATTGTTAGAGTTGCTGAGTTTAGGTGTTGATTTTGATTCTTTCCTCCTTTTTTGATGTGTGCATTTATTGGTATCTGAATACTGCTTTCACAGTGTCCCAAAGGTTTGGCAAGTTGTATTATCATTCTCATTTTTTTCTAGGAAATTTTTTTATTTCATACTTTATTTCTTCTGTTACTCAGTAGTTTTTGAACAGTGTATTACTCAATTTCCATATATGTGATTATTTTTCCTTGGTCTTCCTATTCATTGATTTCTTATTTTATAGCTTTGTGATCTGAGAAGATGCTTTGTAGTATTTCTGTGTTTTTAAATTTATTAAGACTCATTTTGTAGTCTAACATATGGTCTGTTCTGGAGACTGATTCATGCTCACTGGAGAAGAGTGTGTATTGTGCTTTTGTTGGGTGGAGTGCTTTATATATATCTCTCTGATGTTGAACTGGTTGATTTTGTTGTTGAGATCTTCTGTATCTCTTGAATTATTTTCTAGTTGTTCTGTCCTTCATTAAAAGTGGTATGTTAAAGTCTCCTACTACTATTGTACAATCATCTATTTTTCCTTTCAATTCAGTTAATCTTTGCTTTATGTATTTTAGAGCTCTTTCATTGGGTGTATAATATTTATTATGGTAATGTCCTCTCGGTCATTTGCCCCTTTTAGCATCATAATGCCCTTCTTTGTCCCTTATGCTAGTTTTCACCTTGAAGTCCACTTTAGCAGAAACTAATATTGCCACTACTGTTCTTTTTCGGTTGCCATAGCTTGATAGAATTTTTTCCATCATTGATTATTTTTGTCTTTGTGTCTAAGGTGGGTCTTTTATAGGCAGCATATTGATGGGTCTTCTTTTTTATCCAATCTGCCTCTCTTATTCATATTCATTGTGCTTAATGATAGGTATGAATTTATTGCTATCATTCTATTGTGTTTTTTGTTGTGTTGTTGTTGGTTTCTTTTATAAATACTTTCCTGTGCTGAGTTCATTTTGTTATTAAGAATTCTTTCCTCTTTTCTTAACTAATGTTGGTTTTGTATTTACTAAGCCCTTGTGATTTTCTTATTTCTTAGTTTGGTTAGAAGTATTATTAGTTTTCTTTCTGGTTACCCTGCAGTAAATTCTTATCTCCCTAAGTTTGGAACAGTCTGTTATATACAAACATTGTTCTGACTTCCTCTCCATTTGGAAGTTTTGTAATCATAAAACAGTCTGTTATATACAAACATTGTTCTGACTTCCTCTCCATTTGGAAGTTTTGTAATCATAACATTTATTCCCTCTATATGTTTTGTTGCTGGTGCTGTTTACAGATTGACTCCTGTATTTCTCTATTTACATTTTTTATGAGCTTATTTTGAGATTCTTTTCCTGGGTTGGTTTCTAGGTGGTGGTATCAAGTGTCTTGATTTTAATTTGTTGCTTTTTGTTGTGGGTTTTCTGTTGGAAGGACTCCTTTTAGCACTTCTTGTAGGGTTGGTCTGGTTTTCACAAATTCCCTTAATCTGCGTTTGTCTGGGAGTGTCTTAATTTCACCCTTACATATGAGGCACAGTTTGGCTGGATATATAATTCTTGGCTGGCAATTCTTTTCCTTCAGGGTTTTGTATTTGCCACCCCACTGCCTACTTGCCTGCATGATTTCTGCTGAAAAATCAGAGCTTACTCTTATCAGTTGCTCATTGTACATAGCATTTTGTTTTTCCCAAGCTGCTCTCAACATTTTTCTTTTTTTCTTTTTTGTCTTTGGTTTTGGAAAGTTTGATTATGATGTGTCATGGTGACTTTCTCTTGGGGTATATCCTGTATGGGATTCACTGAGCTTCTTGGATGGATATCTTTTTGTCTTTCATGATATAGGGAAAGTTTTCTGTTAGCAAGTCTCTGAAACATTTTCAGTTTTTATTTTTTTTGCCCCCTATTGTTCTGGAATTTCAGTCAGGCATATGCCATTTCTTTCCATGTCATCCCATATAGCTGTTAGGTTTTCTCGGTTTCTTTTAATTCTTTGTTCTAATTTTTCCTGATATAAGCTGGTGTCACGGGATTTGTCTTTTAGCTGGGATATGCATTCTTCAGCCAGTTCAAGTCTACTCTTTTTGTCTTTCAAATGAGTTGTCTGTCTCTGTAATTATAGTGTTCATCTTCTGGATTTCTAATTGCTGCTCTTGTATGATTTCTGTTTGTGTATTTATTTTGTCACATTGCTCTTGAATGATTCTCCTGAATCCTTCATGGGTATTGTCTGTCTTCTCCTTGCTTCTGTTTATGGTTTCTTTGAGCTCTTGGAAGGTCCTATATCTATCTTTTAAATTCTTTATCAGATAGTTCTATTAATGATTCTTCCTTGGGGAGATTTCTACAATCTTGTCCTTTTTTTTTTTTTTTTTGAGTTGACATTGTCTGTTGTCTCCTAGATAATTTTGAAGTTGTTGTCTTTATTTGTTAGTGTGCTGATTTGTATGACCCTAGTTCTATGTTTTACTTTGTTTTAATATATCTAGAAGTGTGGAGCACGTTCTGGCAAGATGGTGGACTAGGCAGAAAGATTGCGCAGACCCTCTTCAACAAAGAAAAGGGAAACCAATTAACACAGACACAGAAGATAATCTTGGACCCCTGAGCCTTGAAGGGAAGGACACAGAATTGGACTAAACCCCAACTAGCAGAAGAATTTGTGTGAAAATACCAAAAAAAGGAGACATACGGAGCTGCAGTCTGACAGCAAATTGACTGACCCTGACAGTACAGATGGCTCGGAGATTCCTGACTGGTGGTAGGACCTAAGAACTAACCTAAAAATCACCCGGCTAGCCAGGGACTGCACGGACTGTGCACGGAGGCTGGGGAACAAACGGAGAAGGTGAAGAGAAAAGTGGGCTGAGCTGTGGACTTTTGCTGGGCCAGAGGGTGCCGCCATTTTGTAGGTTTAAAAAGCGGCTTGGCTATTTTGGATATTTAAAGAGACAGTGCTCTCGCAAATTTCTGGGGCTTAAGAACACGTTCTGCTTTCCAGCAACCCCAAGGACACTCAGGGCCTGCAAGACTGAAAAGCAACGGGCCAACGATAAAAAACCACCAAGAAGAGCCTGAACCACCCTTGGCTGCTCTTCATAAACAGTTAACAGAGATCTAAATAGAAGTGTGGAGCAGGTGCACATGTTTGGTGGTTAGCTTAATGACTATACTAGGTCCAGTCTTCTTTGCATTGGTGGAGTAACTGGTGGAAATGTGGGTGCTGGTCTTTGTTGTGAAGAGAAGTTGCAGTTGGAATGATCAGGTGTTTTCCAGTGTCTGTCTTTGATCTTGTGGTGCAGGAGCTGTTGGTGTAACTCGTCTGCTGGGTGAGATGGTCTGTGTAGTAGATATGGCTGATTAGTGGAGAGTTAATGTGTTACTTCTATTGGATGAGGCAGGAAAAAAGGGAGATAAAAAGAAAGCCAAGGAGAAGAAGAAGAGATGAAAAGACAGAATAAAAATAGATGATAAGAAATAGGGAAAAGGGGAAAAGAATATAAGAAAAAGAGAGGAAACAAAAGTGTAGGGGTGAGAGGGATGAAGGTTTGATGAAAATGAAAGAAGACAAAGAGATAGAGGCATAAATGATCAGATAGGAAGAAAATATACGGAAGAGGAAAGTAGAAAAATGAAAGGTGGATAAGGTAATTGGAGAGGGATTTTTCTAGTTATGTTTAGCCAGCAACCCTCGGAGCAGTCAGTTGTGGCAGCATCTGCTCATTCACCAGAGTGCAAATCCATGTAGAAGAAAGGAGACTGGTGCAATAAGTGGCCTCCAGAAGAGAATGCTAAAGCTTGTCTTTTAGTGCTTAGTGTGAAATAGGTCAGCCAGTGATGCAGGTGTGGGAGGACAGCTGCAGCCCCTGGGTGTCTTTGAAGTAGTTGGGTGAGGGTGGCATTTAGCCATCAATCAAAGCCCTGCAGTTCAAACCCACCAGGCACCCTAGAGGAGAAAGGGAAGTGCACTTCTGCAAATATCTACAACTCCTGAAACCCCAGGACTCAGTTCCACTTTGTACTAAAAAGTATTGCTAAAATTTGAATTTGAGCCTGCTGCCATGGGTCCGATTTGGGGTTTGGCTTATTTGGGGAGAGTTTTTCTCTTACACCCTCCTGTACTGTATGGCAGCTTACCCATATATGATCTTCTCCCACATGTATGACTTTAGCTTACCTTGAAATCCTCCCAATCTGTCTACCCTGTGTCTTCAAAGCCTATGGGTTCCATGGAGTTTCCCCCTCCCTTCTGGATCTCCTTTGTGTTTGTAATGGCTTCTCTTTGACCTGGTTGGCCTTCTCCCCCACCCCCATCCCCCACCCAGTCACTGAACTTATTCCCTTTCCTATCTTCACTCAATCTAATATTTTGGTACTCATAATTTCAGGATCATTATTTATATCTGTTTCACTGTGTTTCTCAACATCTCTGTTGAAAGAGTGCTCTGGCATAGTCTGTTAGTAGGAAGCCATCTTCTGCCTACTTTGTCTGATATGAAGATTGCCACCCCAGCTTTCTTTTGGTTATTTGCATGTTGTTTTGGTTTTCTAGTGCTGCCATAAGAGAAATAACACAAATGGATGGCTTTAACAAACAGGAATTTATGCTCTTACTGATTAGGAGGCTAGAAGTCTGAGTTCAAAGTGCCACTGTAGAGGCTAGGTGAACGCGTTTTGACTTTGGGCTTCAGCTTTGCCTCCTGTTCCAGGCCCAGTAGAGCTGGAGGCTTTCTCTGACTCATGCAGCTGGCTGCTGAGCTGACAAACCCAAGATAGACAAGTGAAATGGCACAGGCCCAAAATTAGCAAACAGCAGGCTACTTGTTCAAGTCCAGGAAAAATCCAAAGATGGGCAGGCAACATGGCAGTCCACTGAGATGAAGAGTCTTCCAGATGTAGGATCCCAGTGTGCCAAAAACTAGAGACCTTTCTCAAAGCTTCTCCTTATATACTAGAAGCAGGCCACACCCCAGAGGCAACTATTTAGTTGCTCACAGCAGGTTCCGCCACGGAGGTGATGACAATCTCATCATGGAGAATAGCTACATCATTTGCCCAGCCACTCAAAACCATGGCCCACCCAAGTTGACATACAGCTTTAACTACCACATGAAATATATTTTTTTCCATCCTTTCAACCTATTTGAATCCTTGGGTTAGGGTGTGTCTCCTGTAAACCCTGTGAACAGCATATAGTTGGATCTTTTTTTTTTTAATTTATTCTGCCACTCTCTGCCTTTTGTTTGTCCATTTACATTCACTATAATTACTGTTGGACAATGAATAAGAAGAGTTGATGCTTTTGAGTTGTGGTGTTGAAGAAGAATGTTAAGAGTACCATGGTCTGCTAAAAGGACTACCAAATCTGTCCTGGAAGAAGTACAGCCAGAAAGCTCCTTGGGAGCAAGAATGGCCAGACTTCATCTCACCTACTTTGGTCATGTTGTCAGAAGGAACCATTCCCTGGAGAAGGATATCATGCTTGATAAAGTAGAGGATCAATGAAGAAGGGGAAGGCCCTCAATGGGATGGACTGACACAATGGCTGCAATGATGGACTCAGGTATAACAGGAATCATGAGGCTGGCATAGGAATCTGGGCAGTATTTTGTTCTGCTGTGCATAGGGTCACTATGAGTAGGAGACAACTCAATGGCACCTAACAACAACAACAATGTATAATTACTGATAGGAAGTGGCTTACTTCCGTCATTTTATTATTTGTGTTTTTTTTTTTTTTTTTTTTTTTTTGTATCTTAAGCCTTCTTTGTCTTTGTTCTGTAGAACTGCTTATTATTGTGTTTTGATGGTTTATTGCAGTGAGACCTTTTTCTTCCCTTCTCCTTTCGTGTATTTTTTTAAATAAATTTTCTTAGTGGTTACCATGAATGTTACATTTAAGAGTTCATATTTATGACATTTTAGGTTAAGTTGGTACCAACTTAACTTCAGTAATATACAAGAAATTCTCTACCTATACCGTTCTGTATTCTCACCCCCCATATTTTGTTGTTGTTAACACTAATTACATCTTTATATTTCATAAGCCCTGTAACATAATTTTATCCTTGCCTTTATATATTTGTGAGGAGCTCTGGTGGTGTAGTGGTTAAGGCATTTGGCTGCCAACCAAAAGGTTGATGGTTCGAACCCACCAGCTACTGTGCAGAGAAAGATGAGGCAGTCTGCTTCCGTAAAGATTTATAGCCTTAGAAACCCATTGGGGATTGCTGAATCAGAATCAACCTGATGATGGCAATGAATTTGGTCTGTTTTTCTAAAAATATATTTATGATTAAAAAATAAGGAAAGAACAGTTAGAATTATCAAGCATGAATACCGTATTACTAGCCCATATGCATTTCCCTTTATTAAGGATCTTTGTTTTTATATATAGCTTTGAATTACTTTCCTAGTGTCTTTTCCCTTCTATCTACAGAACTACCATTAGTATTTTTTGTAGAGCTGGTCTGGTGGATATAAACTCCTTCACTTTCTGTTTGTCTTGGAATGTTTTAATTTCACACTCATTCTTTCAGGATAGTTTAAATGAGTATAGTATTCTTTATTGACAGTTTTTTTTTTTTTTTCTTACAGCATTTTAAGTATATCATTCCATTGTCTCTGGCCTCCAATATTTCTGAGAAAAAAACAGCACTTAATCGTATTGAGGATCCTTTATATCTGACTGTTTGCTTCTCTCTCACAGCATTCAAGATTCTCTTTATTGAGAGCCTAACAATGATGTATCTTGATGATCTGTCTGGGTTTATCCTGCTTAGGGTTCTTTGATCTTCTTGGACTTGTAGATCCATGTCATTTTTTGGATTGGGGAAATTTTCTGTTATTATTTTTTTCAAACATTTTCTGTCCTTTTTTTTCTCTCATCTTCTGGAATTCCCATGATGCATATATTAGGTCTCTTGTTGTGGGAGCTCTGGTGACGTAGTGCCTAAGGCATTTGACTGTTAACCAGAAGGCTGGCGGTTCAAACCCACCAGCCACTCCTCGGAGGGAAGATTGGGCAATCTATTTCTATAGTGATACCTCCTTGGAAACTCAAGGAGGGGTCTATATAAGTCAGATCCAACTCCACAGCGGTGAGTTTTTGTTGTTGTTGTTGTCTCATGAGTCCATTAAATTATGCCAGCCTCTCTGAGCCTCCATTCTTTTTGCTCTTCAGCATCTGAAATTTTAATGATCTTGTCCTATAATTTGCTGATTCTTTCTTCTCCCTAATCTGTCGGTTAGTCCTTCTCTTGTGTTTATCATTTTAATTATTGTCCTTTTTGGTTGCAGTATCTTGTTTTTTTTTTTTTTTGATCCTCATTTTGTTTTTACATTATTTTCCTCATTTCTTTTATCTTATTGTCTGTGTTTTCCCTTAGCTTTTTAATAATGTATTTTTTTATTATTTGAGCATCCCTAGATGTGATACTGCCTCGGAAACCCAAGGAGTGGTCGCTATGAGTCGTGGCCCACTTGACGGCACATAACAACAACAACAACAGATGCACTTTCATTTCCTTTGTCATGTTAATTTGGATGGGCCATTGTTTCTCTGTTCTTCGTGTGTCTTGTGGTTTTTTTGTTGGAGCACTGAAATTTTTGAAGGTGTTAATTGGGATTTGAAAGTTCAAGAGCTTGTTCCAATTTTCACTGTCTCCCAAAGACACCCCAAAATGAACTGTGGTCACTCTGTCAACCAGGAGGCACTGCTACCCAGGTGAATATCATGTACTAATCAATCTATCCACCAGAGGGTGCAGTCAGTCCCCTCACTGGTTATTACTCCCATCCCTTCTGTTTCTGCAATCACGTTTTTAGTCAGAAAATTCACACCAAATAACTTACCTTTGGGGCTGGGTGTTGCCCTCCAGCTTTGAGTAAGGTTTTCTTCCCTGCTTTGTGAGGAGTGCTTTTATCTGACCTGACATTCATGGGAAGCACAGGCAAACTTTCTTCTCTTTCAGGAGGAGGAAGGATTGGAACTCCCCAGAAGAACCTCTAAGAGATCTGTCTCACTGATTTCAGAACCCCACTTGCCCTGTGGTGGTTGGGGAAGCAGTCTCCACTTAGGTACCCTCCTCCACTGTAGGCAACCTTCTTAAGGAGTTTGTATTAGTCCAGCAGCCAACAATTATCCCTTGGAGGAGGGGTAGTCATACCCCAAACAGAACCCCAGTGAAGTCTACCTTGTTGCTGTCAGAGCCTGCTCTGCAGTATGCTGCCTTTGGGTATATCCTCAACTCAAGATGCACACAGCAACCTCAGTCATCAATCCTTAAGGGGGAGCTAAGAAACCAAAAATGATCCCCAGGGAGTTGTGTCCTGTTGTTTGCAGAAGCCAGACCTAGGAGATACACAGGGAGGCAAGTCGAATGCTGACTATGGGAGCAGAGTCCACCGCAGGTCACTTCTGTAGCAAATCACAGCAGAGTAGTAGATGAAAGTATATGGGTGGAACAAGGGGTGTCACACTCCAAACAGACTTCCAGAGATGTCTGCTTTGTTGCTATCGGAGAACTCTGTGTAGTATGTTGGTTATGGGTGTAGGCTCCACTAAAGATGCCTTATTCTTGTCACTTAGGAACCTCAGTCAGCAGTTCTTAGCACTGACTGAAAGGGGCAGCAGAGAGACCAGAACTGTCTTCCTGTGAGTCTGTCTTGTTGGTTTCAGAGGCCTAACCTACAGGGTACAGAGGGAGGCCAGTAGAGTGTTAACTATGAGAACAGAGTCCCCTGCATGAGCCTTGTGTAGCAATTCACTGTAGGCTTGCAACTGACAGTGTCTGAGTGAAAGAGGGCTGGCACACTCCAAATGGATCCCTAAGGAGGTCTGCCTTGTTGATTTTGCGGTAGAAATCTGTGGTCCTGTCTCTTTGTACAGGCAGGGGCCATTGTGTTTAGGGAAATGGACTCTTTCTGGGGCCATTACATCAGTTCACAGCTGGGGGAGAGGGAATGGGAGGGAAAATGGGAGAAGCAATTTTCCTACCATGTGTGACTGTTTGTTTCAATTCTTGTCTGTCTGAAGTTCCCTATTGCTTTCCTCTCTTCCCCAACTCAGTCCCTCAAGGCTGGGTACCATCTTCTTGTATTTCCTGTTTTATTTGTGGAGAAGGGTCAGAACGATGGTTTCTTTATGCTGCCATCTTCCCAGACTGTCTGTCCATAAGTTTTTATTGGCTGATTTTGAAAGCAGATTGCCAGGCCTTTCTTCCTAGTCCATCTTAGTTTGGAAACTCTGCTGAAACTAGTTCAGCATCATAACACACAAGCCCCCCTGAGAGATGAGTGGTGGTTGCATATCAGGTGCATTGTCTGGGAATTGATCCCTGGTTTCCCATATGGAAGGTGAGAATTCTTCCCCTGAACCACCATAGATGAATACTTAGACACTATCCTGGAACTTCATTTTTTCACTCTTAGGGACTCTTCCAGAACAGTTTAGAGCCCTGCACTTTCCTTTTAAACTGCTTAATGTCCTGTAGTTTAAATGTACCCTTTTCCTATAAAGGATGTGTGTTTTCTTTTGAAGAATAAATATTGAAATACAGACCTTTTGGATTTGTACATTTTTAATTTTTATAGATCCTTCTAACTTGCTCTTATTTCAGTTTGTACTCTCACCAGTAGTCTATAAGGGGGCTCATTCTGTTTTTTTTTTTTCCATAGTTCCTTCTCTGACAGGCTCACCTTAGCTCATGGGGGCCATCTGGGTTAAAGGAAAATCAGATGGACACAAGTAGTACTTCCCTTAATCCTGAGACTTGAGTTTTGGCTCAACCCTTTGTGGATGGCTGTCTTCTTGAGGGTGTGTTCATTCCCAGGGACCCTTTGGTAGACACAGCTAGAAGGGACTTGTGCAACACTTGGAAAGAGAAATCATTTGATAAAAGGTTCTATGGGGTCAATGTTGATTTCAAGTTAAAAAAAAAGTGCTTCATTCTCATGGTTCTAACTTCAAATGAACAAAAGGGGTGTATATTTGTTTTATTTTATATCAACTCCACAGCAACTGGCCTTTATCCTGTGGTTCCCTGGTACCCATACCTAGAGACAACCACCATGATCTCTTTCTTATATATTCTTCCAGAAATATTTTATGAATATATATACAAGAAATATGTATGGGAGGATTACAATTAAGTTTATTCATAGAATTTGTTATTTGTCCTTGGTTCCTGAGGGGGGAAACTCTAAAACCTTGGACTTTCCCTAGTGATTGAAGTGCCTCTAACAAGGGCTCTAGACCACACCTAACCTGACAGGTTATGCTCAGGTAGAAGCTAGTCAGGCCAGAGAGACCCACCATGTGATACCAGCTGATCTTGGGAGGGGGCATGATTCAGTCAATATTGCCTACTACAGAGGCCCCAATAAAATGTCTGGACATGGAAGGTCCATGGGCTTCCTGGTTGATGGCAGGTAGGAGGGTAGTGTATCCCCATTTGGATGTGGAAGTTCTGTTTTGGCAACTCTCTTCAACCTCACCCTCTGCATCTCTTTACTTTATATACTTTTTGCCACGTAAAACTGTAATCGTAAGTATAGTGCTTTTTTGTGAGCTCTGTGAGTCATTCTAGTGAGTTATTGAACTCAAGGGATTAGTGGGATCCAGCATGTCAGAAATGAGGTGTTCCTTGACGACCCCAAGCTTAAACGGCTGGCATCTGAAGTCTTAAGCAGACTTCACAGTCTGGAGGACTGTGTCCTTTAACTTGAGATCTGACCTAGCTCTGGTGGTTAGGGTAAGAGGAAGAAGTGCTGTATGGACAGTTGATGTGCAGTTGAACTGGAATAGATTGCATTGATTTGAGACTGATTTGATTATTTCATTGGGTGGTAGTGCAGTACGATTTGATTTTCCACACAGTGTGTTTAATTTTCACTATTTCCCCCCAAAAGTGGAAGCATGTTAAACCATAGAATGCAGTTAATAGAGTGATTAAGAGCATAAATTCTAAAGCCAGGCTTCCCAGGTTCAAATCCCAGCTGTATCACGTTACCTGTGTGGCCCCTAAGCAAATTAGTTTTCTGCCTCAGTTTCTCCATTTGCAAAGAGTTGTTTTGAAGATTAAATGAGTTGATACTTGTAAAGCTCCTAGAACTATGTTTGAAACATTATAAGAAGGAGGGTGTTGGAGAGAAGGAAAAAAGGCCTGCACATATATTGTTTTTAACAAAATATTCTGGTGCTTATCCTCATTAATTTATTGCTGCATAGCATTCCATTGTGTGGATGATTCACCAAGTATTCAACCAGTCTCCTACTGATAGACAGTGTAATTGTCCCTTCTCTTGCTACTACAGACCACTCTGCAATTAATAACCTTGAATATAGTCATTTTGCTTGTGTGTAAGCATATAGAATAAATTTTGCCTTGTCTTCTAAAATTCATACAGATTTATACTCTTAACTGACAGTGTATGAGAAGGTCTGTTTCTCAAGACTTACTAACAAGTAGAGTTTTAATTTGCATTTCTCTTTATTATTAGTGAGGTTGAGCATCTTTTCATGTACTTCAAAGACCTTTATATTTCCCTTTCTCTGAACTGTCTTGTTCATTTGCTTTCCTCATCTTTCTAATGGGTTGTTATTCTTTTCTTCCTGATTTATAGGACCTTTTTACCTATTAAGGACATTTGCTCTTTGTAATTTGAGTTGCTAACATTTTTCCCAATATTTCATTTGTCTTACTTATAGTGATTTTTACCAGGCAGAGATTTTTCTTTTCATTTTTGTATAGTCTAATTCATCAATCTTTCCTTTAATGGCATTTTGGGTGTTGTGTTATAGAAAAAACTTCACTGATGTTAAATTATAAAAGAAATTTCCAAGGTTCCAAAGTTTCTTTTAGGACTTCTGTGGTTTTAGTTTAACATTTTTTAGTTTAACATTTAAATCTTAGATCTACTTGGAATTCATCCTTATAAGCATGTAAGTGATAGCACTGGGAAGCAATTCTAAGTCCCCATTGGGCCTGTCCCACTGAGCAACACACCTTATTTCCTTCCAGTCTGAATCATATTCTGTACACATCTGGTTCTTGATCTTTTCTCAAAGCCCTCTATAATCTTGAATTTCCTTGTTACTATTAGTACAATACCTCCTGCCTGCTTCCTCTACCAGTGCTAACAGTTTAGAATTTGAACATGTTTTTCCTTGTTTTTCTTGAATATCTTCAAAGCTACACCCTCCATACCCCAACACAGCCAGTTGCTCATCATTTACCTCGATGTCATTTGGGTCCATATTTACTTCCATCTGATTAAACCATAAAACTAAACTCACTGCCACTGAGTCAATTCCAACTCATAGCAACCCCTATTGGGTTTCCAAGGCTATACATCTTTATAGAAGTAAATTGCTCCATCTTGCTTCCATGGATCAGCTGGTGGGTTTGAAGTGCCAGTCTTTTGGTTAGCAGTCAAATGCCTTATACATTGTGCCATCAGAGATTAGGAACCTATTTAATCACATCTCACTCAAGACATCACTAGTGTAGTCACCAAAACTTAGACTTCCAATGTGGGAGGCTCACAGTGGCTGACATCTGCTCTGAGCTTTCACATGGTTCATTCCAGCACTCATTTGTCCCTGTGCTTCCTCAAAGTACACTGGTCTGGGGCAGTCAGCCAATAGACTAAATCCTTTAAGTTCCTAGAACCACACCTCTTTCTTTCTTCTGCTTCGTGGAGTCCAGCAAATACTCCTTTTTAATGGCGTTCTTAACAATCCCCTTTAGATAGTCTTATTTGAGGTGTCATGAACACCAGGTTGAGGGCTCACACTTGGACACAGATCTGCCCCTGCTACTTCCAGATAGTAAATAAGCTAGTACACTATAGCCTTTAGAATAGTACCTGGCATACAGGAAACACTTTTAAGTAAGCTTGTTGTTGGTATGTTTGAGTCCATTGTTGTTGCTATTTAACTAAGTAGCTATTATTTGAATAGAGTAAATTTCCAGCTTTAAGAATGCAAATGATAATTTAAGACACCCTCATTTGATGACAGGGAGTTTCTGGGTGGCACAAATGGTTAAGTGCTCAACTACTAGCCAAAAGGTTGGTGATTTGAATCCAGCCTGAGGTGTCTTGGAAGAAAGACCTGGTGATCTGTTTACAAAAGGTCACAGCCTTGAAAATCCTATAGAGCAGTTCTACTCTGCAACACATGGTCACTGAATCAGAATCAACAGCAAGTGATGCGGTTTTGATTTTGAGTGATGTTAAGTAGTCTTCCAATCTTAGGGAAAGGCTTTCTTATGTGCCCAACATCAATGTGTGGTATTGATGACTGTCAGCCAGGCCTTTTTCACCCAAACCCAGTAGACTTTTCAAACTTGGGAGAGATTAAGGCACTTCCGAAGGGATCTAATTTATTCTGGTTGGAATTTGGACCTCGTTATATTTGGAAATATTCCCAAACACATAGCTAAGAGCAACTCTCTGTAGTCACTTAACTTACATGGTGTCATAATAGATATACAATCTAGAAATGCATCTGTGGTCCCTCTCTGGCATTAGAGTAGGAACCAAAGAAAGAGATACTCTAAAAGTGCTGTGTCTAGTGTGAACTCTGGCTTATACAACTAGACATTGATCTTAAAAGCTCTTTTATTCACTGGTACTGGCACCCAGAATAGCTTATGGAACAACTTTGTCCAAAGTGGTGAGTTGATGACTACTTCCTTCCCCATATATGTTGTGTTATTTTAGAGGCCTCCACAAAATACCCCAGAGCACTTCTCTAGTTCCACCCAGTCGCTAGACTTGTTGGGGCAGTAAGGAAGAGTCCGTGTCTTTGTGCACACTAACCCAGCTTCTTTGGGTCTGTGTTGCAGGAATCATGTACCGCAAGTCGTGTGCATCATCCGCAGCCTGCCTCATTGCCTCTGCTGGGTACCAATCCTTCTGTTCCCCAGGGAAACTGAACTCAGTATGCATCAGCTGCTGCAACACCCCACTCTGCAACGGACCCCGGCCCAAAAAAAGGGGCAGTTCTGCTGCAGCCCTGAGGCCAGAGCTCCCCACCACTGTCCTGCTCCTCAAACTAGCCCACTTCTTGGTATACTGCTGAAGGAGACCCCCTAGCTGATTTCTTCTGGGTAGGGAGAGGAGTCTGTGTCCTCTTTCTTTTTTTGTTCTCTTGAAAAAAAATGAAAGAGCTTAATGTCAAAAACATTTTTGTAAGCTCTGAATAAATTCAGTCTGAGTTTTCAGTGTGTACTTGAAGGAAGGAAGGGAGTAGAGCTGGAGTCTACCTTCATTGATAAAATATGAGGCTGTTGGAATCCACTCTCAGAAGCCACTAAGGTAGACCTGCGTTTCCAATTTCCCCAGCCTCCCAATCCTGATGGGGCTATGGTTCATGTTGTCAGGGGTGGCGGGCTGGTTACCATGCAAGGCTTCCTCACTTGACACTCACACTTCCAGCTCCTGGAGACCACTCTCTGCAGTAGAATTGGCTCCAGCAGTATCCATCACTAGTTTCATCTCTGAGTTGGGCTCTAGCGAATTGAGACTCCGTTGTGCAGGCTTAGAGTCCACCTTGGCCTCACTCTGAAAAGTGCTCAAGAAAATCTTGTTAGTTCTCCTTGCAGATGAATAGCGCCAGGAAGACGTGAAGATCAGTGGGCGGACGGAGCGGGCACTCTGTGCCGAGGTGCGCAGCTGCTTCTCTTGGTTGGCGTGCTGCAGTGTCAGGTGACAGCACAGCACCTGCCAGAACACGCTGCGGAACTGCTGTGAGGATACATTGTACAGAAGTGGGTTGACCACAGAGCTAAGGTAGAAGAAGATGTCTGAGAAGGGCAGCAGGATCATGTACGTCCGGAAATAGACTTTGGTCCAGTCGTGCTTGGGTTTGGCCGCGGCCAGGATCCTGCGAATCTGGTTTGGCATCCAGCACACAGCTAACGTCACCACGATCAGCCCTGAGCAGGTAGAAGGGGGGTGCGGGGAGAGGATGGAGAGAGGAAACAACATGAGAAGCAAAAAAGAGAAAAACCCATAAAATGTTTAGCCCCTCAGTTCTGTGCTTACTGGCCAGGAAAGGGTACCAATTTCTCAATGTTGTGCTTGACAGCATCTTTTGCCACTAGCAAAAAAAGAATTTAACACTGTTTCAGGGCTGGGGGAGTTGGCTGTGTTAAAGACCATTAAATGCTTTTGACAGTTTATTTATACCTGTTGATGCCTATTAATTTAAAAAATGTTCTCATTGATGTTTGTGTATCCAGGAAGCATTTTATGTGGTCCATAAATCTGGTTTTATCTTTTCATCTCAAAGAAAT
The DNA here is from genome assembly GCF_000298275.1 of Orycteropus afer afer. NCBI lineage: Eukaryota > Metazoa > Chordata > Mammalia > Tubulidentata > Orycteropodidae > Orycteropus > Orycteropus afer. The sequence goes on from NW_006921591.1 coordinate 3,963,727, forward strand.
AGATATATACAGGATAGCCATATTAAACAGTATTTATATTTTAAAGACTGTCCACATAAAGAAGACCCTATGGTATTTTCAAATCAAAGGGAAGTACTTTGATTTGCTCTTTGGTGATGATGAAACATATTTAATTGCACTGACGCCTCATTCAATTTCAGGGGAAACAAGACCAGGAAAAGCCTGTCACAAAGAATGCTTCTTGGACACACATGTGCTGGGAGGGCACAACTGTATCTATGTATATATCTGCAATGGTACCTCTGTTTGTTTTCAAATGCTTTTAGCAACAGAAAATATAAAACTTCCTTCAGTTTGGTCTTAAGTTTCATCTAGTAATGTGCTTATTGCCTCCCCAGCACAGCCACGGGGTCAGTAGGCCAGGAAAAGAGCAGACCCTGGAGAAGAAAGTATAGCCAGAATGCTCCTTAGAAGTGAGGATGATGACACTTCATCTTGCTTTGGACACATCGTCAGGAAAGACCGACCAGTCTCCAGAAAAAGACATCACGTTTGGTAAAGTAGAGGTCAGTGAAAACAAGGGAACCCTCCATGAAATGGATTGACACAGTGGCTGCAACAATGACTTAAACATACCAACAATTGTGAATATGGTGCAAGACTGAGCAATGTTTTGTTCCGCTACGCAGTGGAACTTAGAAAGCCGGAACCTGTGTGAGCAGGAAAATTCAAACATTTTTTGCTAAAACAAGGCAGTCCCTACTAGTTCCAGCTCTCATAGGTTTCACTCTATCTACAAGGCTGGAGCTGACTCACAGCAGCCCACACCAATGAAGAGAAGAGACCCCTCTGTGATTTCCCTATGTGCGCCAAAAGTCAACTGCACGTATGTTTGTTTGAGTTCCAACTTATACAATCACTAGTATTTCTACAAACCTAACAACAATAGCAAGGAGGGCCAGATGAGGGATCTGAAAAGCATTTGCTCCCTCCTGTTGAATGCCCTGCTGGTGTAGTGCCTAAGGCATTTGACTAGTAGCCAGACAGTCGGTGGTTCAAACCCACCAGCCACTCTGAGGAAGGAAGACTGGACAATCTACTTCCATAAAGATTTACCATCTCGGAAACCCAGAGGGGCTCTCTGTGAGTTGGAATCAAATTGATGACAGTGAGTTTGGTTTTGGTTGAGTGCCAAGACACCAAAATGTAAGTAAGTTTTCTTTTGGAGAGCTGATAAAACAGAGCTTTGGATTTTTAGAAAACGTCCCTCCCTTCCCAAAACTTGAATAATACAACATAAGGAAAATTCATTCACATTTTCAAACCTTCTGATTTTCTAAGAAGCCACAGGGACACGATGGTTGGCAATGATCGTTTCTTGCCTCCAATTAATGTTAAATTTTCATTAATAGATGCTCCAGGAAAAAAAAAAACAACTGTGTTTAGGCATCCTCAGTTGCCACCCCTGCACTCACTCACACACTCACCTGAATATACCTGGCTTGGGGAGGAGGTGCCCTGGGTGTGTGCTGTGGCCCATCTCTCCCCAACAACAGATCCCAGCGGTCAGCTACAAGGGCCTCTGCAATGCTGCTCCCCTGTTAATCCCCAGGGATTTATCCCATCAAACCTCAGCCTAACCTTGAAGTTCAAACCAATGTGCTTATTTTTTCTTTGCTTTGCATTTGCTAATGTAAAAAACTTTACTAAATCTAAAAATAAAATAGAGAAAGTAACATACTGATCTGATGAAAAGGCAAAAAAAATCACTAAAAGTCAAGAGTGTATTCTGAATCACCTAGTTACAGCTGCTGGATGGGGACAAACATCAAAATTATTCTGATTTTTCTTTTTAAATCAAAGCTTACATAGAAAATAGGGGATTTGTTTTTTTCTCCCCACAGCTTTGAGAAGTGCTGGTGCTCCCAGGCACCTGTGCTATTCTAAGTTCATCCCTCAATTATTGCTCCTCATTTCCATCCCATGCAGCTCTCACTGAGAGGTTCATCTCATTGATTGTGAAGGAGCTATGATGCTTTCCATACCAAGGGAAGCCACCCTGCTTCACAAAGTTTTCATTATTTTATTTTTTCCCGTCTTTTATGTCGCTGAATTTCAAAGAACAAGCGCAGCCATCTTCATCTGATGACTTATTTCTCAGAATATGGAAATGGAGCCCATAGTTTCTGATATGTGCTGTGACACATGAGGGGAGGCTGTATGTACTTCAGGCAGTGGAAACCCAGAGAGGTGATGAGAACCACATGTACTTATCACAGGCTGAACACAGCCTTTCAAGCCCGGGGAGGCAAGGCAGTGAGAAAACGCAGCTGTGTTGTGGGGTAGGAGCAGAGGATTGGTAAAATTGTTTTATTTTCTGTGTTGTGTTTGCTTCTAGTTTTCTTGATCTCTTTTTTTCAGCCAGCCCTTGTCCCTGGGTGGAGCAAAAGGTTTGCCCTTGACTACTAACCTACAGTTTGGTGGTTTGAACCCACCCAGAGGCACTGTGGAAGACAGCCCTGGTAATATGTTTCTGTAAAGATTACTACAAAGAAAACCCTGTGAGGAAGTTTTACTCTGTCGCCATGAGTCAGCAGTGGGTATGGATGCTGTATTATTCCTAGTTGACTTCACCTCCTATGCCTGCTGTCAGTTGTCCTTATGGCTCATCTTATCAAGTGAAGTAGCATTCAGTAACAAATAAGATCCAGCATCCTGGTCAGAGGTAGCCATAGGTGCAGATAAAGAGTTGAAGACTGTTTTATAGGTTTAGCCAGGATAGAATTTTTCCTCAAAGATGGAAATGAGCTAAAGTAAGTAAGTGGGTGCTAGCTCAGAATACTTAGCAGAAAGCAGGGAACCACATCAGAGATGCTTCAGTGGTGAGGGGAACAAGGACTATATTTTGGAAATGGACAAGGATTTTTTAAAAATGCATCTGACAGGTCTTGAGATATTTATGTCAATTCTGTGCTAAGCACCCTGTTAATTGCACATGCATTTCTCCTGACACCCACCTGGTGAGACCAGAACTGTTGTCTCATTTTACAGATGATGAAGTTGAGGCTCAGAGAAGGTTAGTTATCCCAGTGGAATAGCTAGGACACATTTTTGCCTGACCTCAAAATCCATGATCTCTCTCTCTCTCTCTCTCTCTCTATATATATATATATACACATTTTTTTTTTCCTTAAAGACAGACACAGTATTGTCTATTTCTCCTATTTTCAGTTTGAAAACTACAGAAAACAAAGTAAACAACCATAATTCTACCACTGAAAAAGGGCATAAGATAGTGCTGCCTGCTAGAAAATGTCAGCCACATCTGTCAAATTTTGAGTAGCCACATTAAAAAAGTAAAAAACATACAAATGATTCTCATTTCAACATGAATCAATATTAAAATTTTTATGTTTTACATACTTTTTTTTTTCCCCACAACAAGTGTATCTTTTGTCCAGATGCTATAGTATTGGATAGGGCAGATTACAGTAATCATGTTGTTGTTTATTGTTATGTGCCGTTGAGTCAGACCCGACTCATAGCAACCCCTCCTTGAGTTTCCAAGGCTGTATCACTACGGAAGTAGATTGCCTCATCTTCCTTCCAAGGAGTGGCTGGTGGGTTTGAACCGGCAGCCTTTTGGTTAGCGGTCAAGTGCCTTAGGCACTAAGCTACCAGAGCTTTAGTCCCTCGTTAAAGTAGCCCCCTTTTCTCTTACCACTCCCTTGAGTGGCTCTCCCAGGCACATACCCAGAGAACCATGTCAGAGCAGCAAAGCACCTGTGTAGCCTATGTTTATCATCCTCTGGTTTTGATGATCCAGCCCAAGCTGAATCCTGATCCATTTCTGAGCATGCATTCTCAGCTATAATGTAGAGCAGGTTTCTCTCCAGTATTTCCCTATAAAGTCTTGCATATAAGGGAACTCCAAATTATATAAAGCTTGACTAATTCTGAAAGCATAAAGCATTTTTCATTCTAAACCTTGCCTAACCATTTTGTAAAACATGGACGGTACAAACTCTCTGGCAAGGCTGTCAGAAACTACTTCCACCACCTCAACTGGAGGTAGAAAAAATGGCTAGTGACTTTCTTCCTATACTTTGTTTTAGGAAAATGGTCCAGTGTGTTCCTGGGAGCAATCTAATACAAGTTAGCTAGCCTCTTGGGGGGATGAAACCACACTAGCTCCCTTGTATAGTTTGTCATTTTTTAGTGACAAATATTTGCTCATTTCTAAAAGAAAAAAAATGTTCATTATTTTAGATGATACTATAGAGAGTAAGGAGGTTCTGCGTGGTCCAAATGGTTCATACATTCAGCTGCTAACCAAAAGGCTAGAGGTTGGAGCCCACCCAGAAGTACCTCAGAGGAAAGGCTGGCAATCTACTTCCAAAATCATCAGCCACTGAAAATGTTGTGGAGCACAGTTCTACTCTGGAACACATGAGGTCGCCATGAGTCAGAGTCAAGTTGACAACACCCAGTTTTTGTTGGGAATAAACACCATGTTCAAAGACACTCTCTGTTCTGGCTCATCTCTAGACTCAGCTACGCTGTAGCTGAAACAAAGCTTTAAAGTCTTATTCACACCTTAATAAAGTGCATTAAATATTTGACCAAATTTGTGTTTGGCTGCAATCAATTTGGACTTTATATTACATTTGGAAAAATCTATCATGCTTTGGTCAGTTTGTGTAATGTGTAGCCTGCAGTAAAATAACGTTAGTGTGAATGTGAATGAAGATCAGTGAACTGAACCCACTCATGTAAAGCAGGTAAACTGTTTTAACTGAATTATTAATATAGATCTGTATTATACTGCAGACAGCCTTGCACTCTGGGTTACAAAATACCTCCATATCTTATCTATTATTTTTCCACAAAAAAACACTTTCATTTTTCCTCCTTGATCACCACACTAAAATGACAAGAGCCATTAGACAATGGCATAGATTTATTCTCCGCAGAGTAATAACATTGTTGAAAAAACAAGTAATGCAGATGTCCTACAACATCCTGCACTGAAGCTTGAAATTTCAACAGCATTTGAGCCAGTCTGTGTGGTTTAATCTTCAGAAGTGCATTAAGCTAGGCAGCCTTGGATGGCACAGTCATGTTAGATCTGACACTGCGCTTCTACTTTCTCCCCTCTAACCTTTAAAGTAGGAGCTCTGGTAGCATAGTGCCTGAGGCACTTGACTGCTAACCAGAAGCTAACCAGAAGGCTGAGAGTTCAAACCCAACAGCCACTCCTCGGAAGGAAGATGGGGCACTCTACTTCCATAGTGATACTGCCTCAGAAACCCAAGGAGGGGTCGCTATGAGTCAGGGCTGACTCAATAGCACATAACAACAACCTTCAAAGCGAAGGTAACTTTTTGTGTGTTGCCCATAATTCATCTCATAGTCATCGCAGGAGGAAACCTCAGAGATCAGTTACATATTATCCTCTAAAAGTTAAGTGATAAACTGAGGGTAAGTGATTTGCCCAAGGTTTTGTAATGTCAGCATGGCAGGATTCCTTCTACCATGCCATACTCTTTGGAACACTGGATTCTATTCTAGATCAGCAAGTAGACTTCCCACTTCCCCCATTCCCACCCCCTTTAATGCAAGTGCTAGTCCTTCATCAAATAGAATACAATGAGAGGTAGATCTAGCTCAGGCTCCCACTAAAGTCAGCACAACACCTCTGATAACACTGTTTCCACTTAGTTTTAGAAACAGGTCCTTCAAGAACAGGCATTAGACAATTATAGAGCACATATTTTCCCCCAAAAGGAAAAATGAAGTACCAGCCCAAGGGAGCTAAAGAATTTTGGAAAATAAAATGTAACTCCAGGTCATGACCTTATGATCTAGCCTATAACAATGAATACATCCATTTCATCATCTTTCACCTGTCTGTCTGTCAATCATCTATTTGTCTACCTACCTATCATCTATCTTTCTCTTACAAAAGGACTTGCTAGAAAAGGAAACTCAGCCTTAGTAGTAGTAGTAGTAGTAGTAGTAGAAAAGATACGGAATCTTGATTTTTTTCCTTAAGCAAAGGTGTTTTGTGGGATTAAAGAAATCTCAAAACTTTGCTTTTCTACCCTGTGCTGGAGTCCAGTTTTACTGAATCATTGAAGGCTTGGGTAAAGGGGGGTGTTGAGGAGGATTTTGGATTTAGATGATTATGGCTCCTCTGTTCTCTTCCTCCCTCTTTATGACCCAATTTTCCAACTTCTGACTACAGTAGTTAGACATGCCCTCTTTCTCCCACCCCCATATAAATTTTGGGACTTCATTTATACACTTGGGAAACCTTTCTTGATTGCCTGAGACCTGTTATAGACTCTGAACTAGAAACTGATGACACAAAGCAGAGGAAGACAGGGCAGCTACAGCCTCGTGGCCACTTGCTTAGGATCATGACAGCAGACTGAACAGAATGTTGTGGTAGCAATGAGAAGGGCAGGCTGATCTTGCCAGAGGCAGGCACACTCAGAAAATGAAAGAAAAGGGCATCCCAGGCAATAACACGGCGTGAACAGGGGGTGGGGGAATGAAACAGCAGTTTACCTTCTGAGAGCTGCGAGAGATTGAGCATGGCTGGGACAAAGTGGTGGGCTGAAGACGGTAGGAAATGAGGATGATCAGAGAACACTCCATCAGGTTTTGTGGACAATAAATTAACTGGCATATAGTAGGGTGAAGAACATCTGCTTGTCAACTGACATTTAAATAGCAATTGCCAGTGGAAAGTAAACATATGGTTAGTTGAATGAAGAGCCAGGAAAAGACAAATATATCCAATAAAAGGTTTTAGCACTTTCTCGATTTATATGTTTGTCTTTGCCAATCTGCTTCTGCAAGCCAATTGAGATGGTTGAGACCACTCCCTGACCCTGGCTGACCTGAGGAACCCAAGTCAGCCACCAACATTGGTCTAGTCTCTAACCTCTAAGACAGTAGATCTCAAAATGCAGTCCTTGTACCAGCAGCATTAACATCACCTGGGAACTTATAGAAAGGAATATTCTCTGGCCCCACTCAGTCCTGTCTTGTGCCGTGGAGTCTATTCTGAGTCATGGTGACCCCATGTGTTACAGAGTAGAACTGTTGTCCAGGGTGTGCTTGGCTGTAATCTTTATGGAAGATTGCTAGGCTTTTTCTTCTGTGGTGGTAAGTGGGTTTGAACTGCCAACCTTTTGGTTGCTAGCCAAACATAAACCATTTGTACCACCCAGGAACTTATACCTCAGATCTACTAAATCAGAAACTCTGGAGCTGAGGCCCAGGAATCTGTTCTTTAATAAGCTCTTCAGGTGATTCTGGTGCATGCTAACGTTTGAGAAACACCACTGTCAGAAAAGCACATAGTGATGAGGGTCCCAGCCAGTGGAGATTTGACAGGCCCCCAGCACTTGCCTTGGAAGTGTCTTGTTTTAATAATTATCTGCCATCTGAGCTGACAGTAAGAGTAGCCACCCTGCCACCTCTCATTTCTGAACACAGTCCTCCTCGATGATCCTTTTTTCTGTTTTGTTCCTCTTCTTCTTTCTGCCAAGGAACTCTGGTGGTACAGTGGTTAAGGCATTGAGCTGCTAACCAAAAGGTTGGAGGGCTGAAACTACCAGCTGCTCTGCAAGAGAAAGATGAGGCAATCTCCTTCCATAAAGATTTATAGCCTTGGAAACCATATGGGGCAGTTCTACTCTGTCTTGTAGAGTCACTATGAGTTGGAATTGACTTGACAGGAGTGGGTGTGGGTTTCTCCTTTCTCCTTCTCTTTCCCCTCCCTTTCACTCTTTTCCTTTTTTACCTCAGTGTCTCCTCTACATGTTTCATCAGTATATAAAGCAATAGCATCTGTCCTTTTTCTTTCTCCAAGAGAACCATCATCACACCATGTGCATTTGCCTGTGCTGCCAGCACAGACCCTCTCGTGCTTCCCTTTATTTGCTTTGGTGGCTTTTTGAAGGTGACTGAGTCAGCTGTAGACACACAGGTGCTGCCTTGGTATGTGGTCACCACTCATTGTTAAGTTTCCCAAAGGAAAACCTAGAAGCAACACAAATGGAGTTTGGGGAACATGGATGTTGACTATACACTGCACACACCCCGCTGTGAGCTGGCTTCATGTCCCATATCCTGTGACCATGCTAGGGCTTGCCTGCACACCTGTGATCACTTTTCCAGTGACCCATTAGCTCGACAACCTTTGTTTATACAGATCTTCCCTTTTTGCCCTGTTTCCTACTGAGAAGTGATCTTCAGCAGAAGGTAGAAGAGCTCTTGGGATTTGGTTTCCAAAGAAGAGCACAGGGAACAACTTTAAAATGCTGTGAATGCCATGCCACAGATGGCTGCTTCTGTCCACGAAGACAGATAGCTGATGTCCCATCCTTTCCCAGCTATCTGATGGCACCAGGAAAGGATTTTCCAATAGTGGGGATCCATCCACCATGTTGAGGCCAGAGACCTGATCTATGGCAGAGAAGCTAGATTCCAAATGGCCTGCAATTTGCTCAGCATTACATCCATCACATTCTTCTCTACAAACTTCAGTGCAAGAAGAAAAACTATCAATCCCTACAATAGCAAATATATATTTCTAAAATAAGCCCTTCAGTCTGGGAGCTGGAGGACAGCCACATGTACCAATGGAAGCAACATTTAAGGTCATCATTGTGGTTTAGTGTTTTCTGTTCTGTCATGAATGCTTGGTAAATGATCAGCTGGAACCCACTGAATAAATATTTTTCTATATAGATCTCAATTGTATGTAGTTGTGTGGCTTTCTGTGCAAACAGTCCATTGTAAATCCACTGATATTAAAGTTGTCAAGTGTGGTGTAGCTACAAAACCCCACAGCTGTTTCTCAGCCTGACAGGTGATGCCAAATGCTTCCTCCTAGTAACATACATTATAGAGTGGGTGGCAGTAACAAGGGCAGGACACCCTGCAACCCACTGGGGAAGCAGCAGACTGTGTGACAGAGAAAACCTATGCTGGGGCATCTCCTACAGCAGATTGACTCATACCACCCCAGCACTAGCTCTTCTACTTAAAAACACAGACCAGTGGCTAAATGAGTGATGCTTCTCAAAGAATTTGTTGTTGTTGTTGTTGTTATGTGCCGTCGAGTCAGACCTGACTCCTAGCGACCCCTCCTTGGGTCTCCTAGGCAGTATCACTACGGAAGTAGATTGCCCCATCTTCCTTCCGAGGAGTGGCTGGTGGGTTTGAACCGCCAGCCTTCTGGTTAGCGGTCAAGTGCCTTTAGACACTATGCTACCAGAGCTCCCTCGGGCCCCCGGCCGCCCACCTGCGTGCGCAAAGAATTTAATGCCCTATAAATGGAAGAGGAGCTCTGGTAGCACAGTGCCTAAGGCACTTGATTGCTAACCAGAAGGCTGGCGGTTCAAACCCACCAGCCACTCCTCGGAAGGAAGGTTGGGCATTCCTACTTCTGTAGTGATACTGCCTCGGAAACCCAAGGAGGGGTCGCTATGAGTCGGGGCTGACTCGAAGGCAAATAACAACAACAACAACAATAAGTGGAAGAGAGGAGTCGCTGGGTGGTGCAAATGGTTAATGCATTCTGCTGCTAACTAAAATTGGAAGTTCAAATCCACCCACACAGGTCTAGAGGTTCCTCAGAAGAAAGGACTGGTGATCTACTTCTGAAAAGTCAGCCATTGAAAACCCTGTGAAGCATAGTTCTACTCTGACACACATGGAGTCATCATGAGTCAGAATTGACTCAATGGCTGTTGTTGTTGTTGTTGTTATGTGCCGTCGAGTCGGCCCCGACTCATAGCGACCCCTCCTTGGGTTTCCGAGGCAGTATCACTACGGAAGTAGGATTGCCCAACCTTCCTTCCGAGGAGTGGCTGGTGGGTTTGAACCGCCAGCCGTCTGGTTAGCAGGCAAGTGTCTTAGCCACTATGCTACCAGAGACTCAATGGCAGTTGGTGGTAAATGGCAGAGAATTAAAATTCTGGAATGCTAGTGCAGCAAAGACCTTAGAGTCTACCAGTGAGCTAGCAGAGACCCTAGAGCAGTCCAAATGGAGGGCCTCCCAGGCTGCTGTGTTTTTCACTGGCAGCCAGCTCCCCTCGGAACCAGATGAAATCACACGAGCCCTAGAGGTTGAAACAGCCCTAAGCCAAGCCCTCAACCTACAGAGGCAACCCTACCATCACAGGGGTTTAGAGGCAAGCAAAGATGTTGTCACACCCTACTCCCTCCATCTCCCCTTTCCTAGGTTCACTGTGTGGGCTCCCTCCCTGGCATGGAGCCTATGACCCTGTTAGGGCCAGTGCTAAGTGTCTGTGACTGAGCAGAGGCACAGCCAGCCAGGGCCTGCCCTTCTTCCCACAGAGCAGAAGCCCAGCCTGGGAACAGCACAGAGCTAAGTGCTTCCTCCCTGGGTGCCTGCTTCTACAGCTAGAATGGCCCTGGAAGAGAGAATCAGTCTCATGAGGGTGTGCTAGCAGGTACTATCAACCTATATTACCTAAAAGGTAAAGCCAAACACCAACTACCACTTGCTGTTACTGCTATAGGATTGGCAATTGGGATTAAAAGCTTGACAGTGGTTTCTTCTCACCCTGGTCTAGTTATGGAGTATAAAATCCCCACTGGCTTTCATTCACAACTGCCTGTGATCTTTCAACTTCCCGGTCTGTTTTCTCCAGTCTCCAGACCTTGACACATCCTGATCCCTTTGGCTGGTACCACTTCATCCTCCACTCTCACTCCTCCTTCGTACCTTCCTTCCTCCTCTCAGTCCCAATTGTCCATAATTTATCCAGCTCTTAATTTACAAGTTTCTGCTTAGTATCACTATGTCTAGGAACCCTTCCTTATCTCCACACATCTATATCAAATACCATATTATGAATTCCACCAGCACCATTTACTCCCTGCCCCCATCATCATTACACTACAGTGTAAACTAGATTGTGAACTCCATGAGGGCAGGACACTCTGTCTTCACTGTATCCTCAGCACATAACAAAATACCTTTACATAGTAGATGCTTTAGGAAGGAGGGCAGAGGTTAGGGGACCAAGGGGAGAGTCAAGGTAGGAGACCATTTAACATGCATTCATCTAATATATATGGAATTACTTTGAGGCCAACTTCCCTGTCCATAGTGGTCAGTACTAACCATTCTGGCCTTGGAGTCTAGCATCTAATTCATATCCAGTTTCCACTCTGAGAGGAAAAAGAAAAAGTGGGAACTGAAACAAGGGGATACCCACTCATTCAAGCAAAAGCAAAATTCCCCAGACCCTAGGATGAGGTCTAAACACAGGTCAAGGTACCTTGCCCTCTGAAAAGTACCTGAGATGCCAGCAGCTTTAGTCTCTTACCCCCTCTGCTACTGACTGAATCTTCCTTTTCTTGTTTTTATCTAAGATGACCCTGTGGGATAGGAACAGAGTACAGGTGAGGGCCAACTGGTGAAACAGAATATAGAAAAACCACATACCAAAGGGATTAAGTGGAGGACATTCACTTGTCCCCAAATAATTCAACTTGTTGTTGTTGTTGTTATTTGCCGTCGAGTCGGCCCCGACTCATAGCGACCCCTCCTTGGGTTTGCGAGGCAGTATCACTACGGAAGTAGGATTGCCCAACCTTCCTTCCGAGGAGTAGCTCTGGTAGCATAGTGGCTAAGGCACTTGACTGCTAACCAGAAGGCTGGCGGTTCAAACCCACCAGCCACTCCTCGGAAGGAAGGTTGGGCAATCCTACTTCTGTAGTGATACTGCCTCGGAAACCCAAGGAGGGGTCGCTATGAGTCGGGGTCGACTCGATGGCAAACAACAACAACAACAATTCAACTTAGGGGCCCTTAATATCACAGACCTTCACGATGATCTCTGTCAGAGAAGCTGCAGGGTACAACTCAGGGTTGGGATTCACTGTCAAAGGGGAAAACTCACAGAAAAATGCTCACCTAGAACAGCAGCTTGTAAACAGGGCAGATGACCATTTCTTTATGCTGGATGGTCTCAGGACAATTAAATCTGACAACTGTACGTTTCCAGTTGGTCCACAACTTGGTTACGGGGGAGAGGGTTTGGAGCAAGCAGAATATGAAGATGGCCAGATTGAATCTCCTCCTATCCTATGCCTATCTCAAATTTTCCAGTAGATATTCCCTACAAGGTCACCAGCTTTGCCTCCATCTGACCCTAGGTAATTCACCAAGGAGATAAGCAACTTCACTATCAAAAGCTAGGGCTCCTGACTTGGATAATGGAGATAATAACAACTGCTAGGAGGATTAAACAAGAGATAATGTAAAGTTCGTTACCTGCTGCCAAGTAAGGGCTCATTGATAGTTATGATCACCACCATCTCCGCTAGCAATACTACTTACTCCACCATCATCTTTATGACTACTATCTCTACCACTTCTACCATCATCTCTACCAACTCCACCAACACCTACATCCCCATTTCCACTATCACCTCTCCCACCACTACCACCTCTCCCACCACTACCATTATCACTTTTATCATCACCTGTACCTCAATATTACCTCTACCACCACCCACACTACTGCCACCAGCTGCACCACCACCATCATCACCACCATCAAGACAGTTATCAGAAGTTAGAAATCCAGGAGAAGGATGACTAGAACCACAGCACGCCAGACATCTCCACTCCAAAACATAGATAATCAAAAGCCAAACTCACTGCTGTCGAGTTGGATCCGACTCATAGCAACCCTTCCTTGGGTTTCTGAGGCAGTATCACTACGGAAGTAGATTGCCCAACCTTCCTTCCCAGGAGCGACTGGTGGGTTTGAACCACCAGCCTTCTGGTTAGCAGTCGAATGCCTTAGGCACTCTGCCACCAGAGCTCCTAAAACATAGATAAGGCCCAGAAAGTTTCAGCAACTTGCCTGATCAATAGTAGAAGACCAGAATTTAGGTATCTTGATTGCCAGCCCAAAGCTCTTCTCACTATAGGCATACCTTGTTTTATTGCACTTCACTTTATTGTACTTTGAAGATACTGCTTTTTTTTTTTTTTTTCAAACAAATTGAAGGTTTGTGGGAACCCTGCATGAAGAATTCTATTGGCACTATTTTTCCAACAGCATGTGCTCACTTCCTGTCTCTGTCACATTTTGGTAATTTTCTCAATATTTCAAACTTTTTCAAAAAGCTGGTACACACTCAATAGACTACAGTATAGTATAAACATAACTCTTATATGCACTTGGAAACCCAAATATTCATGTGACTTGCTTTATTGTGATATTCACTTTATTGCAGTGGTCTGGAACCAAACCCACAATAGTTCCAAGGTATGCCTATACCTGGAAAAGGACTTGCACCATTCTGCCCTAAGGCCTGGCCCACTCACCCCATACACATGTTCACACATATGGGCTATGTGGCATTTAAAGGAGTTGGAGGAATAAGGAGTTGGGAAAATAATGAAGGAGGAATATCACAGAAGTTACGATTGCAAGAAGGAGAAAATTCCAAGTCTCAAGAAGACTGGAGCCCAGAGCCCTTCCCTGGCTCCCTTCCCCCACATGATTTTTCTCTAGCAGAAGTCACGGGGGCAAGGATGTTCCATAATCTAGTCATCATCTGGTTAATCCAGGCCAGTAAGGCCTCTACCCCAAATAACCCTGATCCTTGCATCTTTCCTCCATCTGCACATCTCAATACAAACCTATATACACAGCTATATGAAGTGCTCATGGTGGCATAGTGCCTAAGGCACTTGACTGCTCACCAGAAGGCTGGCGGTTCAAAGCCACCAGCCACTCCTCGGAAGGAAGGTTGAGCAATCCTACTTCCGTAGTGATACTGCCTCGGAAACCCAAGGAGGGGTCGCTATGAGTCAGGGACAACTCAAGGGCAAATAACAACAACAACAACATGGTGGTATAACTTCAGAGCTGTATGTCATAGTGTAGTGGCTAGGAGCTAGGATTTGGGGTCAGACAGACTCTATGACCGTGGATTTATACCTTGGTTTGCCCATATGAGATGAATAAAATAAAAGCTTCCCCCTCATGGCTACCATAAGAAAAATTAAAGGTGATAATGTATGGAAGTATTCAGCACCTTAATGGCCAATAAATGGCAGTTTCCACTATGTATTACACAATCAGCTGCCCCAGGGTAGTGGTAATATGAGCTAAAATTAATATAATGTATCTATAATTCATGCACTGTTCTACACACTTAATTTCCACTTGTTTATTTAAACTAATATAAGCTCCATAAGATGCCACTACTTAATTTCATTCCTATTGTACAGGTAAGAAAATTGAGGCATGGATAGGTTAAATGACCTACCTGCCCAATCTCACACATGTGGCATGTGGCAGAGCCAGAAGTTAAGCACAGGCAGCCTGGCCCAGACTCCATGCCCTAAAGCACACTTCCCAAGCCGGGGTATGGGTGTGTGTGTGTAGGGGAGATGGCGGGGGCGGGGGGGAAATACTTTCTGAATCCCAAATCCAAATTAAGGCAGTTCAATTCAGGTGACCACACAGAAATGCATTTCTTCCTGTGAAAGGGTATTTTTCTATTTAACATGAATACAGTAAACATCCCTGTTACTAAGATAGAAGCCTGCTGAAATTCAAAGGTACAAACTAGCTTTGAACAGGAGTCAGTCAAGGTAAACACTTGCAGAATGGTGGCTTATGATTGGATTTATTTTATAGGGAGCAAGAACTCCTACCCATCCCCCACTCCCATGCACCCAAGCAGTTCCAGGGAAGGACACTTTCCTATGAAAATTCATTTCAATTTGAAATTGAAGATTGTTTTCCCCCATCAGAGGCTGACTCTTCCCTTCTCCATAAATACAATCTGGAATTCAGATTCAAAGCAACTTAGAAAATGAGTTCAGTTCCCCATTATCTGCTCATCTCATGCACATTAGCAATGAAATTCCTGGAGTATTCTTTAGCCAAATGCCAAGACAGGAGGCAAAAAAGAAAATGAGCTGATGGGAGAGATATCAAAAGATGTTCACATAGGAGCTGAGCTGCTTCCCAATGTTATTTAGAGATGAGGTTCTCCAATGGACCCAGTAAGTCTCTCAGGAAAGTTGAGGAGATGGTATCAGACTCTGAAGATAGGGTTTTATATCAAGAATGATCAGAAGAGGATGCCTTTCTGTTAATGATCTGAAAATGAAATTATTGGAGCATAAGATGACAAGAATAAATCCCTTCTTGTGGGATTTTCTTTTAAGCAGGGCAAAAAGATCATTGAAGAAATAAATTGTCTTGAAGATTTGGGAAAATTAAATACAATCTCTTCCATCCAAGGGCAAAAGTAAGTGTCAGAGATGTGTGTCGTTGTACATGGCACCCTGTGATGGGTTGTTCATCGGGCTATTGTGATCCATAGAGTTTTCATGCAAACACTGCAACATAACAATAACAGCATCCTGCTTTGGTTTTTGAAAGCTATTTCCTATCTAATAGCTCACTTGCTTTGCCTCCTCCACCTGTTCACCAAATGGCAGAGCACCTCATGATTCTATCTGAGCTCTCTTTTTCTTCTCATTTGTTCTCCCTGGGCAGCTCCTCCAGTCTGCTGGCTTTAAATGAATTGTCGTCTAGTCTATACCAACTCTTAGCACCCCTATAGTACAAAGCAGAACTGCCTCATAGAGTTTCCAAGGCTATAAATCTTCACAAAAGCAGACTGCTGCAGCTTTCTCCCATGGAGTGGCTTGGTTAGTTTGACCACTGACCTTTTGCTTAGCAGCAAGCACTCACTCTACCACTGTGCTTCCAGGACTCCTTCCTGACTTTTAAATACCACCTCTAAACCAGTTGCTACAGAGTCGACGCTGACTCATGGTGACCCCATGCACAATGGAACAAACTGCTGCCTGCTGCTGCACCACTCCCATGATGAGTTGTTGACTGGACTATTGTGGTCCACAGGGTTTTCAGTGACTGATTGTTGAAAGGAGATAGTCAAGCCTTTCTTCCTAGTCCATCTTAGATGCTCTGCTGAAACTGGTTTAGCATTATAACAATCCAGAAGGCTCCATGGACAGACAGGTGGTGGATGAGCATGAGGTGCATTGCTTGGGAATAGAACCCAAGTCTCCCATGTGGAAGGTGGAAATTCTATCACTAAACCACATGTCCCCCAGGTACCACCTCTAGAGATAGACAAGTCCCAAATCAAGGTCCCCAGACTGACTAAACACACACAACCAGACTCCTACAGCCAACAGCCTACTCAGCATCATGACTTGGATAACTCCTCCACACCTCAAATGGAACATGTCCAAAACTGAATTAAGCACCATTCACCTACCCAAACCTGTTCTCCTTCCATGAGTCTCACTTCAAATAAACTCTATCATCACACACTGAATTTTTCTAGCTAGAAAACTGCAAACTGTTCTATTCCACTTCCTCTTCTCTGCCCCACACTCAATCAGTCACTAAGCTTTGTCAATTAACCTTCAGAATGTTTTTCCTTCTGTCTGTTCCTACTGCTCTGGTAGCATAGTGCCTAAGGCACTTGACTACTAACCAGAAGCCTGGTGGTTCAAACCCACCAGCCACTCCTCGGAAGGAAGATAGGGCAATCTACTTCTGTAGTGATACTGCCTCGGAAACCCAGGACGGGTCTCTATGAGTCGGGTCCGACTCGACGGCACATAACAACAACAATAACAACATTCCCACTGCAACCACCTTAATTGGGGCTAGCATTATCTCTTACTTGGACTAGGCAGAAGCCTGTCATGGATTGAATGGTAACCATCCTCCCAAATTTACGTTTAAATCCAAACCCTGGTGCCAATGAAAGTGACTTTTTTTGGAAATGGACTCTTTGAAGATGTTATCAGTTAACACGATGCCTGTGGTAGTTAGGTTGTATATCAACTTGGCTGGGCCTGGTTGAATGGCTAGACAGCTGGATGTAGTTATTCCCCATGGTGAGACTGGTAATTAGCTCCATGGTGGAATCTACTGGAACAGCTGAGGGATATGGGCTGCTTTCAGTATATAAGAAGCCACTTTGAGGAAGGTCTCCAGCTGATGGCATGCTTGAACCTTGCATATAGCTGAGTCGTTGTTCAGCAGCCTGCCATGTTGCCCTGCCAATCTTGGATCTTTTAATGGACTTGAATTAATGGCCTGCCATGTGGTTTGGTAATATCAGGACTGTGCCTTTTTGCTTGTTGACTTTGAGCTTGTCAGCCTCACCAGCTAGCAGGTGTCTGAGTGAAGAGATGATTCTAGCTAGCTTCAATGGGCTGGGAGCAAGAGACAGAGCTAAACCCCAAGGTCGAGGGGTTTTCACCCAGCCCCTGGAGCCTGGAACCTGGAACTTGGACTTCTAACTTCCAAAATTATAAGAGAATAAACTGTTTGTTAAAGCCATCCCATTTGTAGTATATTCCTGTCAGAGTGGCACCAGGTAACCAAAACAAGGTCATACTGGAATTGAGTGGAACCTAATCTAATCTGAGTGGTATTCTGTAAAAGAAGGAAAGAAACACAGAGGCACAGACAGAGGAAAGATAGTCATGTGACCAAGGAGTTATGCTGTAGCTGAGAGCCAAGAAATGCTTGCGACTATCAGAAGCCTGGAAAGACAAGAAAGGACCTTCCCCTAGTGCTTTTGGAGAGAACATGGTCCTGCTGCCAACATCCTGAACTCAGACTTCTAGCCTCCAGAACTCTGAGGCAGTAAATTTCTATTCTTATAACCATCACCACCCCCAATTTTGTTATTGGTATTTTGTTACAGCAGCCCTAGGAAATAACTACACCCTCTATCTGGTTTTGTTCACAGTCATTCTTGCCCAAGCCATTCTCCACATGATCCAGAATCATCTTATTAAACCAAAAATCAGTTCATGTAAACTTTTTGCTTAAAATCTTTTAATCCCTTATCATTGACTTTAGCGTAGGGTCCCAACATCCTGAACAAGTCCTGTGAGATCTGGCCCAGGTATTCCCTCAGTTTTTGTCCCCACCTCCCCAATTGCTACATGTGCTCCAGATACCTAACCCAATCTCTGTTCCTGGAGCCAGCCAACACTCCTGCCTAAGGCTCTTACCCAAGAATTATCTTGTTAATTCTTACTCATTTTTCATTTCTCTGCTGAAAGACCACTTCCTTGGAGATGCCATGGTTATAAACTTCCATAGCACCAGTACTTCTTGATTGCATTCTGAATAATTGGACTTATTTAACTTGGAATGTGTGCCTCTAATGTGTCTATCTCAGCCCTATGAGCTCCATGGGGTTGGGGCTAAGGCTGTCCTATCCTATATCTTCAGTGCTGACACAGTGTCTGTTACACAGTAGGTACACCATACATTTGGGTAGACCTTCCAATTTGAGTCTCCCAACCATGTGGTAAAAGATGGGGTGAGAACTGTCATACTTATTCTTACTGACAAAAAAAAAGGTGAAATGGACTACATTTAACCAGTTTGGTTCAGGACCAGGAAAATGAGTGTGAGACAGAAAACCTAAAAACTGGGATCTCCTAACCCTCAAGTTGGTGCATTTTTCACGTCAGCAAATGCTGTCAGGTGAATAAAGGATGATGGTGTCTTTATCAAGTTTACCAAGTGGTGCAAACAATTTGCACTTGGCTATTAACATATAACAACAACAACAACACTAACATAAAGATTGACTGTTTGAACCCACCCAGTGGCACCACAAAGGTCTGGCGTTCTGCCTCCATACAGATTACAAGCAGGAAAACTCTACAGAAAACAGTTCTCTATAAGACATGGGGTCAGGTTCACCTCAGTTAGAACTGACCCAACTTCAACAGGTTTATTTACTTTTGGGTGTCTGTCTATAATGCTGTTGTTAGGTACCATTGAGTCAGTTCTGACTCATAGGAACTCCATGTACAACAGAACAAAACACTGCCTGGTCCTGCACCATCCTCACAATCATTGCTATGTTTGACCCCATTGTTGCAACCACTGTGTCAGTCCATCTCATTGAGGGTCTCCCTCTTCCTTGCTGACCACCTACTTACTTTACTGAGCATGATATCCTTATCCAGGGACTGATCCCTCCTGATAACATGACCAAAGCACATGAGACAAAGTCTTGCCATCCACACTTCTAAGGAGTATTCCAGCTGTAGTTCTTCAAAGACAGATTTGTTTGTTCTTCTGTCAGTCTATGGTACATTCAATATTCTTTGCCAACACTATAATTCAAATGTATCAATTCTTATTCAATCTTCCTCATACATTGTTTAGTTTTAAACACAAAGTTAGTTACTCCCAGGTTCATGTCTCCAGGTTTACAACTCTCTTTTCTAGAGATCCAATGACACACCCTCTCTCAGAGTTTGGCCAGAAGAGGGAGGCAAGCCTGGGACCTTTACCAAGACAGACTGACAACTTTCATCTAAGCTTTGTCTTTAAGATACCATGTAACCATGAGTGACACATTCAAATCACAGAAACTCAGGCTCTCAGACTGGAAGAACCTTGGAAATAGTGGATGAATTTCCTTGCTTGTAAAATGAAGGACTGTCCTAGATTTATGAAGCCCTCTCTAGCTATAAACCACCAAGATAAAAGATTAAAGTCAACAAAGGTAAATCCTATTACATAGACAATCCTGCAATAACAGTAATAATAATAATCTATGAGTTGATACATAGACACTCAAGCTTGAACAGGTGTGGGAATGTGAATGGGACTATACTTATAAATATATATAGGTTTGACAGAGGATATTTATACTTATGTATTTATATGCACTACAAATATATCCATAATTATAATAGAACATACAGAGGTCAAAGTTATGAAAATTTCTTAGCTATAACCTAATACCTTGAGGGAATGAGTCATTGGGTCTGGGGGCTCAGGACCATAGTCTTGGACAATATCAAGGTCAATTGGCATAACATAGTGCACAAAGGCAATGTTCCACATACTACTATGGTGAGTAGCAACTGGGGTCTTAAAAGCTTATGAGTGGCCATTGAAGATTCAACTATTGGTCTCTCCCTGTCCAGAGCAAAGAATAATGAAGAGAAACAAAGACACATGGAAACAATTAGTCCAAAGGACTATGCAAACTTCATCCTCCATGACCCAGGGACCAGAAGTGGTACCCAGTTACCAATGCCCACCACTCTGAAAGGGGCCACAGCAGGAGGTCTTGGATAGATTGGGAGAAAAATGTGGAACAAAACTCATAATAAAAATTTTAAAAAAGAGCCAAGATTTTGGTCTGATAGAGACCAGTTTAACCCTTGAAACTGTGTTCCTTAGTCACCCTTAAAGCCACCTCCACCACTCAACTTTCAGCCAAACAATAGACAGGCCTATAAGGTGAAAGGGAGCTCCAGTGGTGTAGTGCTTAAGGCATTTGACTGCTAACCAGAAGTCTGGCAGTTCAAACCCACCAGCCACTCCTGGGAAGGAAGGTTGGGTAATCTACTTCTGTAGCGATGTTGTTGTTGTTGTTATGTGCTGTCGAGTTGGCCCGACTCATAGCGACCCCTCCTTGGGTTTCCGAGGCAGTATCACTACGGAAGTAGGTAGCGATACTACCTTGGAAACCCAAAGAGGGGTCGCTATGAGTGGGATACAACTCATAGCTACTGGAGGGCAATGAGATAAGGTGAAAAGTAACACCAGGAGATACCAACTCCCTAGAGTAATCAACCTTAAGAGATAAAAGGGCCGCCTTTGTCCAGGGATAAATTACAGAAGGCAGGGTAGGATAGGAAGGAAGGATGAATGGAAGCAGTAAACACAGGGAAGAAGTGGGAAGAGAGCTGTTACATTGTGGGGACTTCAATCAATGTCACAAATTAAATGTATATGAATTTTTTAATAGAAAACAAATTTGCTTTGTAATCACAATTAAAAAAAAAACTATGCAACTTCTCTGTACAGTAAAATCCTCATCTAAAAATTATGAATAGTTATCAATCACATTTCACACAGATATTGTAAGAAGTAAATTAGATAATATACTTACACTTTTCAGTATTTTTAGGTACACAAATTCAAGGGCTTATAATTATTCCCTTGCATAAAAACCTTCATTGATGCCTAATTGCCTTCACTCTTGCTATTCAGAATGTGATCCACAGCATCCCTTGAGAGCTTGTTAGAAATGCAGAATCTAAGGCCCCACTCTCAACTTACTGATCAGAATCAGCACTTTAACAAGACATCCAGGTGGCCTGTGGCCCACACTACAGAGTCCAAGCATCTTAGTGTTACACTTAGGACCTTCATGACCAGCCTGCAACCCATTTTCAGAAGTTCGTTTTTCACCACTCCTGTCCTGAGCCTAATGATATTTTCCAAATGGCTCTCAATTCCAGGTAATTCTGTGCTGTTTTACCTCCATGTCTCTGCCCCATATGTACTCCAAGGAAATGCCTATCAGTTCAAGTATCCTCTCCTTTCAGAAGAGCTCACTGATTTTCAAATAAAATAACCACTGCCTGTTTCAAACTTCCCCAGACCTTGACCTTGCTTCTAAGACAGGTGCAAGTACGCTATTTTAATTATGGATTTCCATGTCCTAGTTCACCAAGAATACCTTGAGCACCTTGAGAGCAAGGGCCATGTCACAGCCATTGCCTCATGTCTAGTATGATACACAATACAGCTTCAATACATGTTTTTGAAAGTATGAAAAATCCTTAAATACTATTAAAGCACATGCCAAGGTCTCATGCTGAATTTTTATCAAACTGGAATCCTATTGCATTGAGATATATCTCCATCTATGCATCTACCCATCTATCTCACTTCGGTACTTAGGATAATGGTACTTAGCAAAATTGTTTTGGATTTATAGCAGAAAAATCAGATACTACCTCTCCCAATCCCACATCAGGAAGATGTGCATAGAAGAGAGTAGTCTCTGGTCGTAGAATCTGGATAGAAACAAGGCAGGAGGGCAAAGCAGCAGCCCAGTTCTTCCCCAGGGAAACCACCTTTTGGCCTTAGATGGATGATGAGCAGGAGGTCTCTTCTCTCCTACTAGGGCTCTATCTGATCCCATGCTAAAATTTATAGCTCTATCAGGTTTCAAGTAACAGCAAGTCTATGGGTATTTTAAGTTGGCTGAATCTGGGAAAGAATAGAGGAAGATGCAGGGGCCTAAATATCAACTCAAACAAACCATCCCAACCTAGAAAACACCAGGCTGGCTTGCAAAGAGTTATGGAAGACACTGGGAATTGTTGTTGTTGTTATGTGCCATCGAGTCAGACCCGACTCATAGTGACCCCTCCTTGGGTTTCCGAGGCAGTATCACTACAGAAGTAGATTGCCCCATCTTCCTTCCAAGAAGTGGCTGGTGGGCATTAGGCTCCAGAAACTGTGTAGCTCAGCTGGAAATAAATGTACCCCAGGACAAGGCTCTACATGAGGGTAGCCACTGGCAGACATCAACACTCAGTATGTGTGAGTGTGAGTAGTCCATGCTCCAAGATAAATATGGGGCAGGAAAGGAGGAAAGAGGCAAAGCACCAGGAGAAGATGGTAGGCTTTGGGGACCCAACCTTGCTTGCTGCATGTTGAAAGTGAATATGATTAGAAACCAACGTATAACTCCAGAGCCACCTTAGGATGCTCCCTCCTGGGTCAGAAGAAGAGCCATCAGAGTTGGCACAGTCAGGCACCCTTCCTTGCCTGATCACAGACTGACTTGGCTACATTTGGCCTTGGAGTGCTTACCCAGCATTGCTGCTGCTGTTAGTTGTCAATGAGTCAGCTTCAAGTCATGGGATCCCCATGTACAAAAGAACAAAACATGATCCAGTTCTGCACTCAATTCTTCATGATCATCGGTAGGCCCAAGTCCATCATTGCAACCACTGGGTATTCTGAGTGCCTTCCAGCCTGTGGGGCTCTTCTTCCAACAATATATTAGACAGTATTCTGTTGTGATCCAAAGGGTTTTCATTGGCTAGTTTTCAGAAGTAGATTGCCTGGCTTTTTTTTTTTTTTTCCTAGTCTGTCTTAGTCTGGAAGCTCTCTTGAAACCTATCCACCATGGGTTGGCCTACTAGTATTTGAAATATTGGTATCATAGCAACATGCAAGCCATCACAGTACAACAAATTGGTAGATGGGTGGTGACATGAGTTGGAATCAACTCAATGGCATATAACAACAACCCCTTCTTACTCTCAAAATTGTTCCAGCAACAACAGAAGACTCACACAGAAAATGTAGAAAGTGTTCTTAGAAAACAACAAAAATACAAAAAAAAAAAAAAAGGTAGAAAAAAAATGAGCAAAAACTTGAACAGAATATTCACTAAAGAGGCTCCCCAACAAAAATTACCAGAATTCTGGTTGGAAAGACACTAGTGGAACCCTCAAGACTATGGCCCCAAGTTACCCTTCAGTCCTAGAAATGGACTCACTTCCATGGGTTGTCTCTCAGCCCAAAAATAGAAAGACCTACATGCAGAGCACATACTCTAGGGAGATGAACCCCTTAGATCAATCAGCCATGAGACATCAGAGGAGCAGAATTTACATAGAGGAAAAGCTGGACAGACAGGAATGCATAGTTAAGAAGGGTACAGGGAGGGTGTAGTCATAGGGAGGGGAGGGGAGGAGAGTTTTATATGGTTGGGGATGATAATCAGGGCTGTGAAATCAGCTGGGCATGAACTGTTGAATGTAATACAAATCTATTTTGTAAATGTGTACCCCAAGCACAATTTTAAAAATAAATAAATAATTAAAATGCATAAATAAATAAAGAGACTGTCCAAATGGCAATGGTGCTCAGCATCACTTTGGAAAACCGTTTGGCATGCTCTATAAGTGCATTCCCTGGGACTCAGCAACTCTACTGCTAGATGTATACCAACAAATATGTAACATAGGTTCAACTAAGACATGTACAGGAATGTGCACAGCAACTTATCATAGTCCCAAACTGGAAACTATGCAAAAGATGGTCAACAGTAGACTGAATAGACAAGCTGTGGAATAGTCACACAATGTGACACTCTATGGTATATATAGCACTAAGAATCAGCAGACTACAACTGTGCCTTACAACAGTTGAATCTCACATAATGTTGAGTGAGAGAAGGTAGGGAAAAATGATTCCATATTTATGATTCTGTGTACACAAAGTACAAAAACAGGAAAAACTCATGTATGGTGCTAGAAGTCATGATAATAAAGCAGGGGCATCAATTTCCAGGCTACTTCTGGACTTTCCATCATTCAGAGCCTGCTCCAATTGAAGGAAAAAGGAGTGAACTTTCTTCCCAAGGCAATTTTGCTGGCTCCTCCATCTCAAAGCAATCACAACAGCTAGGGCTCCAGAGTTTTTGCTTGAATAATCACAGAATTTTTTAGAGTTAAAAGGGACACCATAGAACATCTCATCCAAGCTTCTCATTTTGTAAATGAGGAAAGAACGGTCCCAGAGGTTAAAAGATTTACCTCAGCCATCAAATGAACACCTGCTCCCTCTCTAGGTAGATGGGTACCACACTCAAAGGGCTCTGCCCCCTGCCCAGCTCCTCTCCCCAGGAGTCATCTTTCCTGCTCCTCTTCCCCAAAAGGACCAGTGGGGGCAGGCTGGCAAAGGAAGAGCATATTCCTTTCATTTCCAGCCTGAGCTCTGTGACAAGACCCCTCTAAAACCCAGCATCTCAGCACCCTATAGAAGGGGCTGGAAAGGATCAAGAAGCTTTCTTATTTAGGATGAATGAATCAAGAGATTGATGGATTGGCTTATTCAAGGCCCAGCTTGGGGCTTTGTAAATTCAATAGTCACAATAATCCTGGCATGTGGGCATCATTAATTCCACCTAACAGATTTGAAAAAGGAATACCTAGGAGGTACAAATATTTAAGTGATCCTCTAGGCGTAGTGGATAAGGCATTTGGCTGCTAAACAGAAGGTCAGCAATTCAACCCACCAGCTTCTCTGTGGAAGGAAGATGGGGTGATTCACCATAAAGATTTACAGCCTTGGAAACCCAAATTTCCAAGTCAGAATCGACTCGATGGCAGTAGGTTTGGTTTGGTTACTAGCCAAAATGGCTCAAACCCACCCCAAGGTGACTCAGAAGACAGGCCTGACAATGTGCTTCCAAAAGGTCACAGCCTTAAAATCCCTATGGAGCAGTTCTACTCTGCACATATGGGTCACCACAAGTCAGAATTGACTCAATGGCAACTAACAATAACAACAGACAAAAAACTGGGAGTTAAAAGTCTTGTCTAAGGGCAGAAGCGTTAGAGACAGGATTTGATCCTGCGCCCCCTGACTCCCTCATACATGCATCTCCTACTGCTCTGCCCCTGCCTCTTCTTGCACCTCAATGACAACATAGAAAATATTAGAGTAGATAGGTCAGGTGCCTGAGCCTGCAGGTGAAAGAGACCTTCCAGGTATTGTCTGTCCCACAAAGAGCAGGC
This sequence comes from Orycteropus afer afer, assembly GCF_000298275.1. NCBI lineage: Eukaryota > Metazoa > Chordata > Mammalia > Tubulidentata > Orycteropodidae > Orycteropus > Orycteropus afer. Next base: position 3,989,144 of record NW_006921591.1, read on the forward strand.
AGTGTAAATGGCAGGCCAGAATCCCTTGAATGAATCAATTATAAAACAAAATAAAGTGGCATTTATCAAAAGTTAAAATGTGCAGTTGACACTTTCTTTGTGGTCGGCTCAGACATTGGGTCCTGGCAGCTCTAGACACTGAGTTCACAGAGCTATAAGCTTTAAGTCACAGGCATCTGCAGCAATGCCAGTGACACTTTTATTTCCCTCTTAACCTGCTCTGTGAGAGACACTTCTGTAATGAGCTCAGGGAATTCACCTGAGCTCAGGGACCAGCTTTTAGCACAGCCACTTCTGACATGAGGCGAAAGCTTGGAAATCTTCCAGTTGTTGCTGGGAAAGGGGCTCCTGGGGCTGTGCCCAAGGTCAGGCAGGCAGCTGCAGCCAGAGGAAAGCCACCCACACAGAAGAAACACACGTTAGGCCTCTCCAGACTTTTATAGAATTGGACACATCAAAAACGTAAAGGCTGTGGTTTGATGGTTAAATATGAGCAACTGGTGAAGGAGAGAGAAAGATAGAGAAGGGTGAGGAGAAGCATCTGTGAATGGGCAAAGAAAACCAAACTTGGCCCCGAGAGATATTAGAGAGGACAATGACAACTTCCTGCAGAAGGAAGAATTCTCATTCCAGGACTTTCCTGTCTAATGCAAGATAACCCACCACCTCCAGGGAAAAAGGGAAGGATTCTAAGCTACAAAGTCCCCCACAAGGTGAGGTTTGGTATTGGGGGGCAGTGTGCAGCCAGTCTGGGGATACTCTATGGCCTCTTAGCTTCCCAGTCCCAGAAGGCCAAGATGCAGAGAGCTGGGAAATGGGGCAGGTAGGTAATTAGAGACTCCCTCTCTAAAATGTGCCTTGCATGTTGTGTCACAGACCAAAATGTGTTGAGAAATTGTGACCCAGAGTGTCAGGGGCCCTCCTGGGAAGACCTCCATCCTCATAGAGTCCCCAAGGCTTTTCTGAGTTCGCAAGGCTGTTGTCCTGGAACAAACTATATAGGGAGTGAGGACCTCCTGTCTCAGGACAGGGATTTATTGATGTGGGTGGTGGTGGAGGGGGTGCTACTGCACAGGACAGCAGAGCACTCACTCCCCAGTATCTGGGAAACTCTTTGTTGAGAAATGCCTAAGTAGGACACTGGCCCCTGAGCAGCAATATAGGTTATGGCAGCCTCAGAAGGCCCCAAGAGCAGAGCTCCAGGCATAGGGCCCTCAATATTTTCTCCAAACAGACTGTGGCACCATAGAGTAGAATGCAGAATGAGCAGAACTTGTCCTTGTCCTAAAAGGATATGTAAACTCAAATAGACAACAGGACAAGTTGGGCTGATAACAAGGGTGAAGCTCCATCAGGCCTGACTGAGCAAGAACACAAAGGACGGGGCACAATCATGGTATAATGTATTCTCTGCCTGCTCCATTCCCTGCCCCCACTCAAAGCTGAAGACTCTGGCCACACAGCCCTGTTGATGTTGGGAGGGGGAGCAGGGCATATTATGGAGAGATCAGAGGGCAAGAATGCAAAGGGAATTGTGTGATGACAAAGGAGTCCTAGACATAGCATTATGGTGGAAAGAAGCCAAGAAAGAAGAGTTCACAGGAGCTCCTGGTCTCACTTGGGTAAGAGGTGGTGAAGGAAAGCTACATGGGTCTGGAGCAAGAGAGCTCAGCACTGAGGTAGCTGGGCAGTAGGGCACCTGAAGTGACAGAGCCCTGGGGCCCCAGCAAACTCTTCTCTCCTCAAAGCCATCCCCAAAGAATCTAGTCTTCAACTCCTCAATGTCTTCCTCTATGAAATGGAAATCACACCATCTGCTCACCTACTTCACATGACTGAATGGATCAAAGGAAATACATCTGAAAGGTAAGAGAGTGGTATCTGTCATCTTTAATGTGAATACAAATCTCCAGGATATTGTTAGCTGCTGTCAAGTCAGCCTGACTCATGATGATAAACTCATGCCTGGTCTTGCACCATTTCCATGATAAGTTCCACATCAGACCACTGTGATCTATAGGGTTTCCATGGGCTGATTTTCAGGAGCAGATCACCAGGCCTTTCCTCCTAGTATATCTTAGTTCAGTAAACATCTCAGGCACTAGCTAAGTGGCCTTCAGACCACATCAAGGAAGCCCTGAAGGCTCCTCTAAGGAGTTTAGCCATCTGCCATCAGTATTTCAACAGCAATGGTTTTGTTATATTAGTTACATTAGAATCAGGAAGGGCAAAGCCTTATACATGGTGAGAGGGGCTGGTGAGCAGGCCTTATACAGATGACGTTGGCAGGGCTGGGAGGCAGGCTTAAAGTACAGGGAAGTGTGTGTGGGGGGCAATCTGGGCAGGAAAGTCACTGAACCTCCAAGAGTTCTGGAAACAAATCTTCTACCTATCCCCGCCCCCCCCCAAAAAAAAAAAAGTGGCCATGGAGTTGATTCTGACTCATGGTGATCCACTGTGTGCAGAGTAAAACTGCTTCACAGGGTTTTCAATGGGTGGTACAGTGGTTAAAGCATATGGCTGCTAACCAAAAGGTTGGTGGTTCAAACCCACCAGCCTCTCTGCAGGAAAAAGACGTAGTTTGCTTCTGTAAAGACTATAGCCTTAGAAATCCAATGGGGCAGTTCTACTTTGTCCCGTGGGGTCACTATGAGTTGGAATCAACTTGATGGCAGTAAGTTTTGGTGGGGTTATTTTAATGACCTTTCAGAAGTAGATTGTCAGCCTTCTCTGCTAAGGTACCTCTGGGTGGATTTCAACTATCAACCTTTTAGTTACAAGCTGAGTGATGAGCTGTCTGGGCCAGCCAGGGACTCCTCCCTACTTACCCAGGCCTGTGTAAAGAAGGTGAGTTCAATCTGTACAGCCAGTGGCCATCTTCCGTCCCAGGAGTTTACACCACTAAACATGTTACAAGGGACACTGGCCTCTAAATGACAGTGCTGTACACAACATGACCCGCTATAGGGAGAAGAGTGTTGCTGCCTACCTACCCACAGAAGTAGAGCACAAATGGACAGGATTGATTGGAATCTGGGCTCCCTCTGGCTGATCTCATGGTCTGTTTGCACATCATCTGTGAAGTGAGGCTAATGGTGCCTGCCACAAGGTTTCATGCTTATTGGTACCTGACAAGAAGGTTAGTTCTCTATTTCATGCTGGGACCACGGGAGGGTGCAATGGTAGCTTTATTGCACACAAGCCAACCACATAGCAAGCCTGCTGCAGGGCTATTCCTAACTACTCTTGCCAAATCTTCTACTCTCCAGTCCTGAAATTGCTGCAATCTCATTGGCTATGGAAGATGCACCTGGTCTCATCCTGCCATAAGTCTGGCTGTGGCCATGGCCCCCATACACAAGAGAGTCCATGTGAGCCCCACAGTGATTTCTTACCCAGCTGAATTCTCCTCCAGTCCAGAAAACATACTCAAATGCAGAACTGGCACCAGAAACCCTGCACACTGAGAAACTACACGATGGAAGCACAGCAGCCGATCACTCAGCAGAGGTGAAGGACACACATACTGCAAGCAAGCCAGGAACCCATTGCTCTAGCCGGACCTCAGAGGCCACGGCATACATGCATGAAGGCCCTCGGGATGAGGGCAGCAGCAGTGCTATCGAGGTATGTCCTGGCTCAGAAATGCTTGTTGTTATTGTTGTTATATGCCATTGAGTCAGACCTGACTCTTAGTAACCCCTCCTTGGGTTTCCAAGGCAGTATCACTACAGAAGTAGATTGCCCCATCTTCCTTCTGAGGAGTTACTGGTGGGTTTGAACCACCAGCCCTCTGGTTAGAAATCCAGTGCCTTAGGCACTACACTACCAGAGCTCCCCAAAAATGCTTACCTGGCTCTATAGTAACCACCTCCATGATAAACTTTCTGGATTCTGTCTCAAACCCACAAGTACTCAAGAGCAGGAGCCCCTTGGCCTCCAAATACTGGTGTCAGGGGCTACCAGGGCCCTTGGCCTCAATATCACCCTCCAAACATCCCCTGTGGTTCCTTAGAGACTTTCATGGTGACAGTCCAGCAGGCTGGCATTAAACGAGGTTGGTAATTAAAAGCACTGTGATGCTGGGTGAGGGACATGCCCCAAACAGTGTGAGGTGGGTTAAGAATTGTTGAGAAACCCTAAGCAGGGCCAATAGAGATGTAGCTTTACACCACCAATGAGTCTGCTCAGGTGGGAAGGGGGCTGTGTGTGCCCCTCCCATGGATGAAACCTCCCTTTTCCTAGCTCAGCCACCACCCCCTTCAATCTTCTAGTGTTGTTGTTGTTGTTGTTTGCCATCGAGTCAGCCCCGACTCATAGCGACCCCTCCTTGGGTTTCCGAGGCAGTATCACTACGGAAGTAGGATTGCCCAACCTTCCTTCCGAGGAGTGGC
>NW_006921591.1:4000537-4003680 GCF_000298275.1 Orycteropus afer afer
ACTATGGGGAGGAAGTGGGAGGGGAGCTGTTGCATTGTGGTAAACTGTGATCAATGACATGAGACAAAGTATATGTGAACTGCAGTATGGAAAGTGAAGTTGCTCTGTAAATCTTCACCCAAATCAAAATTAAATAGATAAATAAATAAACATTTGGACCAAACTTGGCCTGGGACTAGGGTGAGAAAAGGGAGGGGGATCAAGGTGCTAAATTTAAATAGGCACTTGATCTAAGGGTCATGCAAGTGCATGGTCAACACTTGAGAGTGATGTGCCTCCTTAAATTTTGCAGACTAGGTGCCTAGCTTGCTTTACCCTAATCCTGGTCCAGATCAAAAGTGTGGAAATAGGATCAGGACCCTTGCCTTGAGAAGGTTTAGAAGTGACACTCTATGAAGCAGGATTTTAATTAAATGAAGCCACTGCTCCAGGAAGCAGCAAGCCCCAAGCCCCCTAAGCTGGACAAATGTGTTTATTTACAGGTGGCAGGAGAGGGTATGAGTGCAGCTACAATTAGTGATTTACAAGCCTTGCAGCCAGAGCTTGTGTTTACTTTTGTAAAAATTCACAATTTCAGAAACCCAAAGGGGGTCACTATGAGCCAGAGTAGACTCGATAGCAGTGAGTTTAGTTTTTGGAATCTCACCAGTTAATTGGTTCTATGCTTTCTCTGCCATTCTCAAGTCAGCTGGCATTAATACACCCCAGGCCTGCTCCCAACAATGCCTAGCCTCTGTCGGAAGCTCTCTGGCCCATCTTAGCTGGGTAAAACCAAGTTGTTAGATAGGACAAAAATGTGCTGTCGTACTTGTGAGAGAGCTCTGCAAGTTGAAGATAACACCAAAGGAAGGGTGGACTTCCAAGTGAGGAAAGAGTCACCCGCCTACAGGAGATGAGGGATTCTGGAAAAGCACCATATAGAACTTCATTCTGTTTTTAGATGTGTTCAATGCAGGTCTCCAGGTTGTGAGCTCATGGCTGAGTTATCACAGCTCCTGATGAAAGTTCATGAAAAATTGTTTTTTCCAAAGCAGATCCCTGAAGACGTGGTTAAATCCATGATGCCTGAAAACTTAAAAATGTACCTCTTACATTTTTAATCAGCAAATCAACCATGACTGGGTACGAGAAAGGAGGGTGGCAAATGAACAGAACCAGGCAGCACAGAGAGCCATGGGTCTAGGGAGAGTTCTCAAGATCAAAAGTAAGCTTTAACAGATTCTCAAGAAGGTTTAAAGACAAAATTAAGATGATGTGGTCTTCAGCCCTGGAGCAAGAAAATTACTTAGCCTGAGTTTTCTGGAGCTCCTGGAGCTTAACATGATGATTTAGGAAAGCCACCCAAGACACTGAAATTCTGTAGATGAAGAGAGACATTAGAAGAATTGCAAGAGGCACTTCTGGGCAAAGGAAAACTCACACTGAACAAAGGTTGACTTTGGGTTTATAATTCTGCAATACAAGTACATCTAAGTTGCTATCTAAGTCATTGTGCACAGACTTCAGCTTCTCATAGGAAGGAACATCCATCCATGCATTCATTCATTCTTTCACTCATTCACATTCTCACACTTTTATTAAGTGTCTATTGTGAGATATACATTCCGTTAAACTCTGGGGATGGAAACATGAAAGATATTTGCCCTTGAGTATATCGAAGTCTAGTGGAAAAGGCAGATAACTAAACAATCTCAAGACCCTGATACTGATGAAGGCCATATTTTGATATCTAATGAGGAGAAGGATGAGAACAACAGTGACAGCTAACACTTAATTGAATGCTTATGATGTGACACAAACTGGGCTAAGTGATGGTGATAGAGCAATGAAGACTGTAGAGTTTCTGCTCTTAAAGGACTTACAGCTAAGTGGAGACAAACTCATAGATAAACAATTTCAGCTCAAAAACCTGAAGGCTTTGACCTCAGACGACAGGTTAGATGAGAAGCAACCTCCAGTCCCTGTCCTTAGTCTCAGAGGAATCAGGGAAGTCAGGAAGGAGGAATTTAAGCTGATACCTGAAGAAAATAAAAGTTTAGTTAAGCAAAGTAAAGGTCAGGACAGTGTTCTAAGCTGATGTAGCAGCACATAAAAGAGCTTACAAAATAGGGAAGTTTTCTTGTTGTTTTTTTAAGTTTATGAACATATTTATTATCCTTGAACAAGTGCCAGGCTATTAGGAGTGTTACAAAACTGAACAGGTAGCCAGTGCAATAAGAAAAGAAATAAGGAAGTTGAGCTAGTTCCAGCAAGATGGTGGACTAGGCAGAAAGACTGCACAGACCCTCTTCAACAAAGAAAAGGGAAACCAGTTAACACAGACACAGAAGATAATCCTGGACCCCTGAGCCTTGAAGGGAAGGATATAGAAGTGGAAAAAAACCCAAACTAGCAAAAGAATTTATGTGAAAAAAACAAAAAAGGAAACATACGGACCTGCAGTTTGGCAGTGATCCTGAGCGATCCTGATGGCACAGACAGCTTGGAGATTCCCAAGTGCTGGTAGGACTTAACAATTAACCTAAAAATCAGCCCTGCTAGCCAAGGACTGCATAGAGGATTGCTCTGGGGGCTGGGGAATAAATGGAGAAGGTGAAGAGAAAGGCAGGCTGAGCTGTGGACTTTTGCTGATCCAGATGGCGCCGCCATTTTGAAGGTCTAAAAGAAGCTTGGCTATTTTGGATATTTAAACAGACAGCACTCTGGCAGATCCCTGGGGCTTAAGAACACATTCTGCTTTCTAGCAACCCCAAGGACCCTCCAGACCTGCAAGACTGGAAAGGTACGACATTCCTCTTGTTACTCTTATACCCCACACCCGCTTGGTGAATGGAGGTGTGGCCATCCCCCACTCCCCCCTACCTCCTGGGCCCACAGGAACTCCATCACAGTCTGTGTGCTCAGACGGAGCCTGGGTGCCCTGCCCTGTCCTCCACCAATTTTTTTTCCTCTCTCTTTTTTTATTTTTATTTATTTATTTTTCCTTTTCTTTTTTTTCTGGTGATTAGTTTGCTTGTATTTGTCTGTTTTAAACCAACTATTATTATTAATATTTTTGCCTTTTTACTATTATACTATTATTCTTAATCTTCCCCTCTCAGGTCCTAGTTTTTGGCATTTTTTCTTCTCCCTGTTCCTGGTTG
>NW_006921591.1:4003780-4007821 GCF_000298275.1 Orycteropus afer afer
GAGTCAGCCCCGACTCATAGCGACCCCTCCTTGGGTTTCCGAGGCAGTATCACTACGGAAGTAGGATTGCCCAACCTTCCTTCCGAGGAGTGGCAGCCTCCATTTCCCTGGGTCCCTCAGCACCCACACAAGAAGTGGTTGTGTACTTAACACTTCTTTACTCTTGTCCCCATTTAGTCATAAAAGAAGCTGTGTTCTCAATCTATTGTCACATTTATGATCAAGAAAGCCCTAATTTCCTGTAATAATCTTAAGTGACAATTCAGGGTAAAATGTACTTTAATGCTATGTAATGCTTCTGAAGCAACATCTCAAAATTATAATACAGCTGCTGAAATTACTAGTCTGAGTGAAAGAGGGAATGAACAACTTGAAAGAGAAATGAAAATCTTAGCAAATTGATGTACAACTGAAATGACAAGGTTCGGCAAGTTTCAGCCACAAAAGTGAGCGAGTGCTGGGGTGACCTTTATCAGATGGCTAAGTACCTGGCTGGAGATGGGGTTTTTCTTTTAACTCAGAGAATGGCTTCTTTTTTCACCTTCCCTATTAATCAAGGAGGAAACTCAGTTGCCATCAAGTTGACTTCAACTCCTGGTTGTTCAACCAACAACAACCCCATATGTGTCAGAATAGACTTGTGCTCCACAGGGGTCTCAATGACTTATTTTCTGGAAGGAGATCACTAGACCTTTCTTTTCAGGCATCTCTGGGTAGACTCGAACCTCCAGTCTTTGGGTTACCAGGAGAGCATGTTAACCATTCACACCACCCCCAGAATCTTCTCACCAGTGTTTTGGAAAGGTGGGGAAAAGGAGGGGCCATGTTTAGGATGAATCAACCCTATAGACCAGGAGGTGAGTTTCAGAGAAGGATCTCAGTAGGGGGAGTAGAGGGTGGGCATAGCAGCATTGGGCCACTCCATTCATTTTTCCCAGTGCTTGTTCTGTGCCTTTGTCTCATTTGTTCCCAGCTTTACTCTTAAGTGACACATGAGGACACTGAGGCCCTGTTCTGGTTACCTAGTGCCACTCTGACAAAAATATACCACAAATGGGATGGCCTTAACAAATAGGAGTTTATTCTCTTACAATTTGGAGACTTTAAGTCAAAGTTCAAAGTGGCAGGCTCTAGGGGATGTGTGAAAACTCCTCAGCCTTGGGCTTCAGCTCTGCCTTCAGCTCCCAGCCCACTGAAGCTTTTCTTCACTCAGACAGCTGCTGGCTGCTGAGGCTGCCAAGCCCAAGGTTGACAAGTAAAAAGGCACAGTCCAGATGTTACCAAACCACATGGCAGGCCATTAATTCAAGTCCATTGTAAGTCCCAAGGTTGGCAGAACGTGGCAGGCTACTGAACAATGACATGGCAACATGCAGGGTTTAAGGTGCCATAAGCTAGAGACCATTCCCCAAGGCTTCTACTTATATATACAGGAAGTAGACCACATTCCCTAAGGCAACTACTCAGCTGCTCACAGTAGATTCCACTATGGAAGTGATTGGGGAATACTACATTCTACTATGGAAGTATCCATGGGGAATACTACATCCAGCTGTCCAGCCACTCGAACAGGCCCCGCCAAGTTGACACATCAATTGAACTACCACAGGCCCAAAGAGGTTAAAAGACATATGCAAGGATTCTGGTGTGTATAAGTTCAAAGATTATGTCCCTATTTTACAGCACAGAAAATTTGAATTTTTGGAAAAGTATTCAAATATAAAAAGGAATTCTTAAAAAGGAATGAAAATATAAACTGGAGAAATAATTTCCTATATATATGACAATCAAATGTCCAAAATGTCCAATTTACCCAATATTAAAAAGAGTTCTCAAATGGTTAATTGCCTCCCTGAACAAATGTCTCCTCTGCCATGACACCAGAAGAACTAGATGGTGCCTCTCTACCACTACTGAATATTTTGATCCAAAATTCTATAGAAGAGTTCTGATCAAACATGGAAAATGTAGAACAGAATTTAAAATTATAATGGCATCCATATGTTCTCGAGCCATGGAGGCTGGATGAATCCTAAAATAATCTTTAAAAGTTAAACCATAAACAATCTCTGAAATCTTCTTAAAGCCAAACAATAGCTCAGCTTAACTAGTAAAGAATACCTTCCTGGAGCATTGTGCTCTTTTGAGATCTATCTATATGGGATCAAATTGACAATAGCAACTCAAAAGATTCACCTTTCACAGTGGCAACAATTTTAAAGATGATAATATGCAGTATTAGTAAAGTATGGGTGTGAAAGTGAGGGGGCAGGGCTGAAGCATTTTCATTCACCATTTAAAGAGAAAACATGCTCAGCAACCTGACAGACAATGCTCTAATAGCCTCCAAATCCAAAAATACCCCAAGAACACCTTGTCTGGGACTACAAAGCCATAGAAATACCTACTTAAGTGTGCAAATATTTTAGTACAAGGAAGTTCACTGCCAGAATTTTTTGGAAGTATATCACCAGGCCTTTCTTCCAAGGTGTCTCTGGATGGACTAGAATCTCCAACCTTATGGTTAGCAGCTGAGTGATTTAACTGTTTGTACTACTCAGAGACTCCTCTTAATAAATAGTCGCTGTTATTTAGATAAGGAACACTGGTGGTGCTGTGCCTAAGGCATTTGATTGCTAACCAGAAGGTTGGTGGTTCAAACCCACCAGCCACAGAAGGAAGATGGGGGCAATCTATCTCTACAAAGATTTGCCACCTTGGATATCCAATGGGGGTAGCTACGAGTAGGAATTGACTCAATGGCAGTGGTTGTTTTTTTTTGAGGAGGGGGTAGCGTAGTGCCTAAGACACTTGACTGCTAACCAGAAGTCTGGCGGTTCAAACCTACCAGCCACTCCTCGGAAGGAAAGTTCAGTAATCTACTTCCGCAGTGATACTGCCTCAGAAACCCAAAGAGGGGTCACTGTGAGTTGGGTCTGACTTGATGGCACATAACAACAACAACAATATAGATAGGTGGAGTGAAGGGGAATAGGGACTGACAAAACAATGGTAGAAGGATAAAGGGGAAGATTTGAGTGGGGGCATCCTGTGAATCTCACCATGATTACTTAATCTGTGTTGAAGAATAACCTATTTAAAACATTTGGACCAGGAGTTCTGGTGAGATGGTGGACTAGGCAGAAGGATGGCACAGACCCTCTTCAACAAAGAAAAGGGAAACCAATTAACACAGACACAGAAGATAATCTTGGACCCCTGAGCCTTGAGGGGAAGGATACAGAAGTGGACTAAACCCCAACTAGCAGAAGAATTTGTGTGAAAATACCAAAAAAGGAGACATATGGAGCTGTGGTCTGACAGTCAACTGAGCGACCCTGACGGTACAGGAGGCTTGGAGATTCCCGACTGGTGGTAGGACCTAAGAATTAACCTAAAAATCACCCTGCTAGCCAGGGACTGCACAGACTGTGCAGGATGGCTGGGGAACAAACAGAGAAGGTGAAGAGAAAGGGGCTGAGTTGTGGACTTTTCCCGGTCCGGAGGACATCGCCATTTTGTAGGTTTAAAAAGCGGCTTGACTATTTTGGATATTTAAAGAGACAGCCCTCTCGCAGACTCCTGTGGTGGTAGGACTTAAGAATTAACCTAAAAATCACTTTGCTAGCCAGGAACCGCATGGACTGTGCAAGGTGGCTGGGGAACAAACAGAGAAGGTGAAGAGAAAGGTGGGCTAAGTTGTGGACTTTTGCCGGTCCGGAGGGTGCCACCATTTTGAAGGTTTAAAAAGCGGCTTGACTATTTTGGATATTTAAAGAGACAGCACTCTTGCAGATTTCTGGGGCTTCAGAACATGTTCTGCTTTCCAGCAACCCCAAGGACACTTGGGGCCTGCAAGACTGAAAAGCAACAGGCCAATGATAAAAAACACCAAGAAGAGCCTGAACCACCTTGGCTGCTCTCCATAAACAGTTAACAGAGATCTAAATACAACAATGTCACGATGCCTCGGAAACAACAGTCCACACAAAGAAGCAGGATAAAGTGGTAGAAACAAGGGAGCAGGATACAGACCCAGAA
>NW_006921591.1:4029319-4058728 GCF_000298275.1 Orycteropus afer afer
GTCTCACCTATTTTGGTCATGTTGTCAGAGGGGACCATTCCCTGGAGAAGGATGTCATGCTTGGTAAGGTGGAAGGTCGAAGAAAGAGGGGGAGGCCTTCAACAAGATGGATTGACATGGTGGCTGCGACAATGGGCTCAAGCATAGCAAGGATCATGAAGCTGGCACAAGATCAGGCAGTGTTCTGTTCTGCTGTGCATGGGGTCGCTATGAAGTTGGAAACTACTTGACAGCACCTAACAACAACAACAGCTCTTTTATGGTTGCCATTTTCTTTATGTATCTTTTTCCAACCTCTGATGTTTAGACTTTTTCTCTTTTTTTCCAATATGTGTTTCTTGGAGACAGCATATTGATGGGTTATGTTTTCGTATCCAGTCTGCAATTCTCCATGTCTTAAGTGGTGCATTTAATCCATTGGCATTCAGTGTATGAACAAGTATAAATTTGCTGCTGTCATTTTGTTATATGCTTTTTCGTGATGTTCCTGATTTCTTGGTTCCATATCATTTTCTGTGCTGGGCTCATTATGTTTATGAATTGTGTTATCATTTCCTTTGTTGTTGTTGTTTTATTATTTGCTAAATATTTGGCTGTTCCTCTTTTTTGTTTTGATGTGAAGGTTTATCATTTTTCATTGAGATTACCTTGTGATTTATAATTGTCTTCCTAAGTTTAGAACAGTGAGTTCTATCTTGGAGTTGTCTTGACTTCCCTACCATTTAGAAGTTCTGTAACTACACAATATTTTCCTTCTTAATGGTTTGTAGTTGTCCTCATTTGTCAATTGATGTCTCTGGTTCCTTGTTTACAATTTTGTAGACTTATCTGCTTTGGATACTTCCATAACAGGGTTGCTTTCTATGATGTCATCATGTATGTTAATGGTTGGTCGTTGTTTGCTCTCTGTCCAAAGAACTCACTAAAGGGAGTTCTCTTGCATCTCTTGTAAAGTTGATCTGGATTTAACAAATTCCCTTAATTTCTGCTTATCTGGAAATGTCCTGATTTTACCATCATATTTGAGAGACAATTTTGCTGGGTATATATTTTTTGGTTGCAAATTTTTTTCTTTCAGCATTTTATATATACCAACCCACTGTCTTCTCACCTGCATGGCTTCTGCCAAGAAATCAGAGGTTAGTCTTATTGGTTGCTCCTTGTATGTAACATTTTTTTTTTTTTTTTTTTTTTTTTATCCTGTGCTGCTTTCAGGAGTCTTTCTTTGTCTTTGGTTTTGGTGAGTTTGATGATGATATGTCTTGGTGATTTTCTTTTGCGGTCTATCCTGTTTGTGGCTCATTAGATTTCCTGAATGGATATATTTTCATCTTTCATCACACCAGGGAATTTCTTTTCCAACAAATCTTCGACAATTTTCTCTGCAGTTTTGTTTCTTCCTGTTCTGGAATTCTGATTACATGTAGGCTATTCCTTTGGATGGTATCCCACATGAACCTTAGGATTTCTTCATTTTGTTTTGATTTATTTTCTGATTGACCCCATTCCAAAGAAGTATTGAGATATTTGTCTTCAATCTCACTAATTCTGTCTTCCATTAATTCAATTCTATTCCTTTGCCCGTTCAATGTTTTATCTATTTCTGAAATAGTACTGAAATATTTCTGAAATTAGTACTGATCTTCTGGATTTCTATCAGTAGATTTTGTATTATTTATAATTTTTCATTTATATTGTCATTTTGTTCTTGTATTGTCTTTTGAAATTGTTCTAGGGTTTTCCCTGTGTTTTTCTTGATCTGTCTCTCAATCCATTGAAGGTACCTAAATATAATTCTTTTGAATTCCTTCTCAGGGAGTTCCAATGCTGCTTCTTCCTCAGGGATGTGTTCTGGGTTTGCATCCTGGTCTCTTGTTTCTCTCGCTTCTTTGTGTGGACTGTGATGTTCTACTGTCTTTGAGACATTGTGACATTTTGTGTTTATATTTAATTGGTGATTGCATGTTGGAGTGATTTGCCCAAGATTTTGTTTTCTTTGGATGTTATCTAAGTAAGAAGGGTACTGTGCTCCTCTATTTGCTAGTTGGCAGCACTTATTCATTCACCACCTGTCTTCTTTTCCATTGTCAGCCTCCCTTATGTCCCTGCCATCTTTGGCAAGTGGAGCCTATTCTTTGATCCCTGAAATCTGAATGAGAATGCTCTAACTTTAAATACCCCAAATGGCTGCTACTTGCAAACATTCAAAATGGCTGCATCCTCAGTCACTTTACATATCCAAATGGCTACCACTTGTAAACAATCAAAATGGCTGTGTCTTCCCTGTGTGCACAGCTCAGGTTGTCTCCCTCTTTGCTGTTTCACTGCTTAGTCATTGGCTACCAGTGCAATCATGGCAGCACCTTGGCAACCAGGGCTGATCTTTAGGTAATTCTTAGGTCCCAATACCACTTGGAAATATTCAGGCTGTTGGTGATGTCAGAGTAGGTGACAGTCCACAGCTCTATCCTTCTCTATACTCACTGTTTTCATTCAGGTTCTTCTACTAGTTGGTGCCTAACCTCTGGTAGCATAGTGCCTAAGGCACTTGACTGCTAACCAGAAGGCTGGCGGTTCAAACCCACCAGCTACTCCTCAGAAGGAAGATGGGGCAATCTACTTCCATAGTGATACTGCCTCGGAAACCCAAGGAGGGGTCACTATGAGTCAGGTCTGACTTGATGGCACATAACAGCAACAACAACAATCTACTTCTGTAGACTCAGGGCTCCAGGATTATCTTTTGTATTTCTGTCAATTGGTTTTTCTTTTCTTTGTTGAAGAGGGTCTGTGTAGCTTGTCTGTCTATTCTCCCATCTTACTGGAAGTCAAGATGTTTAAAGTCAGTTAAAAGTTTTTAAAGATGCAGAGCCAGTTACCATGTAGAGATGAGAGTAGAGTGGGAAGGGGAAAAGCATTCTATAATGAGGTAAATGACATGTGCTAAAATTACAAAGCTGAAAAAGAGCATGAGGTGTTTAGGGAAACAGATAGGAGGTCAATCTGGCTGTAGCATAAGGGGAATGGAACCAAAGGTGATGCTAGAATAGTACACTAGGGCAAGTACACAAAACAAGTGTCTCATAGGCCAGGCTATAGGGGTCGGGAGCAGTGGGGGGAGCACAGAAGATTGTAACACTGAACAGGACTTGGAAAAGGACGTGTCAGTGGAAGAGCACAGGACAGAGGGTATATTCACAGAGAGTAGTAAGAGGGCTTCAGCTAGGAGGGGGCTGCAGTGATTCTGATCCAAGATGAAAAGGGACACCTATATGCAATATGAGAAGACCTGGGCCTGTTGGTGTTAAATGCACCAGAAGCTTCCCCTACTAAAGGGAGGCTATGAATGGCAAGCTCCATCCTTGCCTGAGAAGCTGTCTAGAATAGTGATTAAGGACACTGATTTAGGAAATAAAATAGACCAGGATGCAAACCCAGCTCCACCCCATGGTTCCAAATTGTGTGACTTTGTACAAGAAACTTCACATCTCTGAGCTTCAGTTATCCCATCAGTAACAACTGAGCTAATATAACTATTCTCAATGTATTCTGTGAGGTAATTTAGTGCTAGGCACACAGTAAATATTCAATAAATAATAACTCTTAGTACCACCACTTGTCTGTCAGTTTGTAGTACTTTGATGGCTTGTGTGTTGCTGTGAGGCTGGAGGCTATGTCACTGGTATTTCAAATTCCAGCAGGGTAACCCATGGTGCACAGGTTTCAGCAGAACTTCCAGACTAAGAGAGATTGGGAAGAAGGACAGGGCCACCCACTTCTAAACTGGCCAGTGAAAACCTTACGAATAGCAGTGAAACACTGTCTGATATATTACTGGAAAACTTTATGAATAGCTGTGAAACATCATCTGATATAGTGGCAGAAGATGAGCTCCTCAGGTTGGAAGGCATTATTGATGCAGTGGCTGCAATGATGGGCTCAAGTATAAAAGGATTGTGAGGATGGCACAGGACCAGACAGTGTTTTGTTCTATTGTACATAGGGTCACTATGAGCCAGAGCAGATTTTAGAGCACCTAACAACAACAGTACTCTTACTGGGGAAAATGACTGGCCTGGCCAGAGTTACAGTCAGACAGCTGACAATGAAGAGAAAATGCACATACCTTTTCTCTTCCACCCCTATTCTTAGCATCTGAGCTTTCTAAGGGCCCAGTGGCTGCATATCTCAAATCTGCTTTCTGCTGTCACGTGTCCTCCCACTGCTAAGTCTCAAATGAAGCATCCCAGGCACCTTTGGACACTGTCACTAGAAAACATCCTGTCTCACCTCTCTCTAGACATCAGCACCCCTCCCCACTTATTTACTTCTCTGTTTATCCATCTATGTATTTATTTTTAAGCCCTATTTGGCCCTATGATGCTGGTGGGCCTGCTGGTACACCACTGAGAGATCAATCATGAAAACCCGGCTCTGCACCAAGACCCTCAGTAACGAGCTACCTCATGCCAGGAAAATGCCATCTCAAGTATGCACTGATTCTTCAGCTCCCTCCCATAGGCCCACCAGGATTTGTGATGACTGTGACATTCCCCTTACCCTGCCTGTCCCAGCTTGGAGGGGGGGGGTGTTAATGGCTGTTCTAAAGATAACCTGACCCCAGATGCTCTTGGTTCCCTAGCAGGGGCTTGGGGCAGCCAGAGTGGGTGAGAAATTAGCAAACACAATGTCTGTGGCCACTCTGCCTGCACACAGAGCCGGGTTTCTGTTCACCAGATTTAGAGGAGTGCCAC
This sequence comes from Orycteropus afer afer, assembly GCF_000298275.1. Taxonomy (NCBI): domain Eukaryota; kingdom Metazoa; phylum Chordata; class Mammalia; order Tubulidentata; family Orycteropodidae; genus Orycteropus; species Orycteropus afer. Next base: position 4,034,074 of record NW_006921591.1, read on the forward strand.
TGCCGCCTGGACCTGCTTCACGGTGGCCAGCCCACTGTAATGCCAGCTTGCAACAGGCCCACTCGGCAGGCAGGCATTTGAACTGTAAACAACCATTTGGCAGATGACAGGATGTTCTAGAACTGAGGCAAAAAGGAAACAGTGGGACTGAGACCTACAGAGGAGAGAGCCTAATAGAAAGAAGCTGACAAAATTGGTCCTGGAAATGGCAGGGAACCATGGGGGGACTGTGTGTTCAGAAGACATGTGCAGGAGCTCACTTTGTGACAGCTGGGACGTAATGCAGATCCTGGAGTGAATTTGTTCAGCAATTAACTGTTCTGAGTAGTACCTCCAACATGCCCAATTCTGCTGCCCTCTCTCTGAGACACTGATATCAAGAAGCAGGTGTTTTATTGTTGTCATTATTATTATTTTCAGTGTAATTACCACTTAAATGCCAAAAATCCATCTTGGCATCATTGTCAGCAAATAACTTTATTTTCAAGTGATGGTCTTTTTTTTTTTTTTTTTTTTTTTTTTCCTTCTTTTACCCCTTAAAACACTGCTCTTCTGGTAGGGAAAAACTGGACAATTTAATTGCATGAAACTGTATATCATATTTCCCCTCTCTAGGGGTTTCATTATAGGCCTGAAACCAGAGAACTGCTCTGCACCTCTTGCCTTCTCTTCTAGCTCTTTCTGGGTTTTAATAATTATTCATTAATTGCACACTATGATAAGATCCTCACTGTTTAGAAACATTCTCCCTCTGGCCTCTATACTATTAAAGACCCTGATTGCCTGCCAAGAGCATAAAATTAAAAATCAAAGTGCTACCTCTGAAAGGTTTAATACGTGCCATATTGACAGAGTTTTTCAGCTTGCAGCCATTTCATTGCATCTGCAGCTCGAGGGATAGTATAGCTCCATATTGAAATTGTTCTCCTTTGAAACATAAGTCAACAGGACCAGCATTGGGGGAATTTTTCTCACAGCTGTTATTTCCTTTCAGTGAGCTGCTTGTTCCCCCAGATAAGATTTGCCTCTTGCTGATGTCAGACCTCAAGAAGAACTTTAGACTGCAGGAGAGAACCTCCCTCAAGGCCCTCTAAAGTACAGAGAAGCGTCAATTAAAAGGGTGAGTCCTACTCAGACTCACCCCAGAAGCCATTAGAAATCAATTCCCAAACATTTTCCTGCAAAGCCTTGAGCTACACCCACCAACTCCCCACCCACTAACTCTGGATTTCATATTCCTTAAAGGCAGGGCAAGAGACTGACTTTCTGACCAAACCAATACATTTTACACATTTTACACAGCGATCAGTCATATAGAAAATGAATGAGAGAATAAAAGAATATAGAAACTTAGCAAAGGACAGGAAAAGGACAAACTAGAATTTCTTCAAAAAAGAAAAACTGGCAAAATTTGCAATGACTGTCGCCTACTGAAATCTACAGCCCCAAGCAAGCTAACACTTAATACACAAAATTATACCCAGAACTGTTTTTATGTGGATACTTTCTGCTTCTTTTTTACCCTCACCAAAGAAGCTCTCTGGGACAGAGAAACCTAGTTGGAAGGCTGCGGGCTATCTAGTATACATCAAGATGAGAGATAAGTACCACTAAACTGTTTCTCTTTGATGATGGCAAGTCATTGCCTCGGGAAGGGAACGGCAGCATCCTCTACTCTTGAGCTCACCTCTGTGTTAATTTCTTCTTGATCATAGAAGATTCTGAGATTTCAGAAGGAAAGTAGGGACTCCAGGATCCCAGGAATAAGTTGGTGGTTAGACATGATCATTGTGGCTGACCAGAGAAGAGACAGAATAATAGAATGATCTGGATCATAAGAATAGAAATGGTGAGCAAAGAAGTTGGGCATCTACTGAATATTTTTAATAAAACTTGCATGGTTCAAAATTTTCTATTGTTAGAACATTTGGTGGTTACCCAAAAAGTTGAACATAGAACTATCATATCATTCAGAGACTTGAAAGTAGTGACACAAAAAGATACACATACTCCAATGTTCAGTGCAGCACACTATTCATACCAGCCAAAAGGCAGAAACAACCTAAAAGCCCATCAAGAAACTGATGGATAAACAAAATGTAGTACATACAAACAACGGAACATTCCCACTGCCGTCAAATTGATTCTGACTTATAGGACAGAGTAGAACTGCCCCATAGTGTTTTCAAGTCTGTAACTCTTTATGGAAGCAGACCGCCTCGTTTTTCTCCTGTGGAGTTTTTGGTGGGTTAGCAGCTGAATGCTAACCCACTACTCCTTTATGGAACATTACTTATTCATAAAGATAAATGAAGTCCTGATACATGCTACAACATGGATAAACCTTGAAAACATCATGTTGAGTGAAATAAGTCAGTCACAAAAAGACAAATATTGTATGATCTCACTTACATGAAATAGGTAAACATAAGAGGACCAAAGTTTACTAGTGGTTACCAGGGATGGGAGGGAGAGGAAAAGATAGAGTCATTTTTCAGGAAGCACTGAATATCTGTTGGCAATGAATACTGGTAGTGGATGCACAAGATTGATATAATTGGTGTCACTTAAGGAGCTCTGGTAGCATAGTGCCTAAGGCACTTGACTGCTAACCGGAAGGCTGGTGGTTCAAACCCATCAGTCACTCCTCGGAAGGAAGATGGGGCAAACTACTTCCTTAGTGATACTGCCTTGGCAACCCAAGGAGGGGTTGCTATGAGTCGGTTCCAACTCGACGGCACATAACAACAACAACAGTTGCACACATGAAAGATGTTGAATTGGCAAATATTGTATTACATGTACTTTTTATAACAATGCAGCAAAACAAAGCAAAATGTCTGTTGCTGTCCCTATAAAATAGAAAAAACTCCAAACTCATGGCACTTACGGCTCCTAAGATCCGGAGCAACATAGACTCTTGTGATAGTTGGGGTTGTGTGTCAACTTGGCTGGATCATGATTCTGAGTGGTTTAAGTGATTGTGATGTGGTTATTCTCATGATGAGATTGGATATATATGTTTTGAGCAGCCAATCCATAGAAAGGGAGTTTCCCTAGGGGTGTGGCCTGCTTCCACTATATATGTGGAAATCCTGGGAAAATGAGAGACTCTCCTGTGGATCTGGATCTTGTTGTGCTGCCTACAACTGTCTATGAGGTCTATGAGCAAACAATCCACCATTGGCCTGGTAATCTTGGATTCATCATCCGCCAGATTCAATAGTTGGTTTACTGCCTGCCAATCTTGAGTTTGTCAGCCCCTGCAGCTGCATGAGGTGAGAAAAGCCTCCAGTTTGATGTTTGATCCAGGAATTTGGAACTTGCCAGCTTCTATAAGCGTATGAACCATTTTCCTAAGACAAATTTCTCTCTCTATATATAAGCTTTACTGGTTTAGCTTCTCTAGAGAACCCAGCCTAACACAACTCTCCACTGGCCAACACAAATTTTCTACTCCAAATAGAGTTCACAGGACTCTGAGCAAGCTTGTTCTCATCTCATTTCTGTGGTATTGCTCATAGTTCTTCTCCTGCTATAAATGCCTTCCCCACTTTCCTCAACTTCTCCAAATTTTGCCCTTGCTCCAAAGTCAGGCTAAAGTCTAATCTCCTATATGAGCCTTTCCCAATGAAGGCCAAAGTACCAATCCCCTCACTGAGCCTCAATCATACCATCTTCCTGGACTTCTTATTTTTCACATATCTCACATGGTTGTAAAAATTTAGCCAAAGAAACAGGTGGGTTAAGTACCCTAGAGATAAAGCCCATGTCTCAGGATTCCCTACTGTCCCTCAAGTTGAACAGCATGGCAGCTGGACTCAAGAAGTATCTGACAACTAATAGTCCACCTTGAACCTTGTAATTATACCTTTGTTTTGAAAGTCCTGCGTGATGGGCACCCTCTGTTGGCATGTGATAAACGTTGAAAACCTGTGAAAGGTAAAGTTCAAATTGGTACACACATTTTGGAGCCCAATTTGATTGTATATATTAAAACTGAAAATGCTCTGTTTCAATTACCTATTACTGCATAACAAACCATTACAAAACTTGTTATTGTTGTTATATGCCGTCAAGTCAGACCCAACTCATAGTGACCCCTCGTTGGGTTTCTGAGGCAGTATCACTACAGAAGTAGATTGCCCCATCTTCCTTCTGAGGAGTGGCTGGTGGGTTTGAACCACCAGCCTTCTGGTTAGTAGTCAAGTGCCTTAGACACTATGCTACCAGAGCTCCCATTTCTTAGTGACTTAAAACCAAAACCATGTAAATAATAGCTCACAATTCTGTGGACTGGCTGGGTTAAGCTGGATGATTCTTCTGCTTCATGTGATGGCAGCTGAGACTTCAACCATCTGGGGATTCAAATGGGCTGGAATGTCCAAAATGGCTAACTCTCAAGGTCTTGCATCTTGGTGGGGGTGGTGGGAAGGTCTGAGCTCAGTTGGGGTACTATGTTGGCCAGAACATTCTCTCTCACTATGTAGTTCCAGAGTCTTTGTGCTCTACACAGTCTGGTCACATGGCCTCTCCATGTGACCTGTTCTGCAGTGTAGACAGACTTTTAGATGGTTTATTAGAGGTCCCCCCCCCCAAAAAAAATAAAAGGCAGAAGCTGCCAGACTTTTCTAAGACTTAAATCTAAAGCAGACATAGCCCATTTCTAGTACATGCTATTGGTAAGACCATGTCACTGACCCAGCCCAGATTAGTAAGGGAGGAACTATCCAAGGACATGAAAACTGGGAGGTGTGCCAGCACTATAATATAAAAATATCTATGATTTCTCTTGGTGACCAAGTGGCAGGTACTGCTAATACTACTGTGGTTTGTTGCCTATATGCATTAGTGAGGGAAATACTAAATTTCAATTAGAAATTAATGGAAATAATGAGCTGATTTTTTTTTTTAACCCATTCAAATCCATGAACTCCCTAAATTCTATCCTGTGATTCAGAGGTCCTATGATTCAGAGGACCCCAGATTAAGAATCCCTAAATTAAAAGCTGAGACATTCTTAGTTAGGCATTAGAAGATTAGCATAGCAGAGCACAAAGGGACCTTAAAGATCAACTAGTGAGCTAGTGAAGAGTTACAAGCTCAGATGCCTTCCAAAACCAGGTGCCTGGGGAAGCACGAGGAGTCAGGCAATAGGGAGAGGTGTGGTCTGAGGCTAAACTAGACAGAAAGTGCTGGCCCCATCTCGAGGCACACATGTTCAAATTTATATAACACTGTTGTCCTCAGTCACCGGCATGAGATCCCTGGTTCTAATTTGGTTCCTTTCTTATGATGTCATGGAAACAAAGGCCTAGAGACCAGAGGCAGTTGTCTGAGGTTCCAAAGGCTAGAGAACTCCAGCCTTGGGTTTTCCCAGCTGTGAATCAAGAGGATGGCCCCAAGATCTGGCACTACCAGCTCCCCTTTTCACCATGGGATTGTTCAGGCCATCCCTTATGCATTGTCCCCATTAATACCCCTCCTTTGAAAAGAAAGATCTTACCATTAAAATTGACAAAGCATTCCTTCCCTCTTCCCCCTCACCACACCCAAGACTGTCCTTAAAGCAAACTGGCCAATGCATGAGTCTTTTCCCTGAGGACCCATTCTCAAAACCTAGAATCTATCCCAGCTCAACAAAACCTCAATGCAATTTGCTACAAACCCACTGAGGGAAACCTTTATTCTTACCCACCCTTCCTAACCTGAAAACTCTCACCTTTTGATGTTACTACCCAAGGTCTCTGGTAGCATAGTGCCTAAGGCACTTGACTGCTAACCAGAAGGCTGGCCGTCCAAAGCCAGCAGCCACTCCTCAGAAGGAAGGTTGGGCAATCTGCTTCTGTAGTGATACTGCCTCGGAAACCCAAGGAGAGGTCACTATGAGTCGAGTCCGACTCAACAGTACATAACAACAACAACAATACCCAAGGTCTTATCTCTACAAGATAATACAGTTTTTCTCAATTTATCCCTCTGCATCAACTTCCCCCTTTCATAATGCCTGCTTCATCATGCCAGTTTAACTTGATGCTTCCCTACCTCATCGCTACTGTTATTAATGAGATTAAGAAGAAGATTCAAAGAGGTAACATCTAAGGATGTGGAATGTACTTCAAAAGATGAAACTTCAGGAATGGTGGTACACAGGAGTCCATGTGATACAAATAGTTAATGTGCTCAACTGCTAACAGAAAGGTTGGATGTTTGAGTTTACCCAGGGACACCTCAGAAGAAAGACCTGGTGATCTACTTTCAAAAGATTACAGCCATTGAAAACCGTATGCAGCCCAGTTCTACTGTGACATACATAGGGTTATGATTCAGAGTCAATAAGCAAACCAAAAAAACTCACTCTCATCAAGTCAATTCCAACTCATAGTGATCCGCACTGGGTTTCTGAGGTAGTAAATCTTTATGGAAGCAGATTGGCCATCTTCCTTCTGAAAAGTAGCTGGTGGGTTTGAACTGCCAACCTTGAATAACCAACCTGGTTAGCAGTCAAATGCCTTAGGCTTGGCATTTAGAGCTCCTTGGAGTTAATAACAGGTGTTATGAAATACAGTTACCCTGGGATAGGTACTTATCACGTACATGGAATATATCATGCACAATTTTTTAAATTTACATTTATTTAAGACTTATGTACCACCTGCCAAACACTGAGTTAACCATTTGACATGTTTTAAGTCAGCTAGCCCTCACCATGAGCCTAAAAGAATGATACTATTTTTAAAGCCCATTTTACAAGTGAAGAAATTAAGGCACAGAGAGAGGTTCAGTAACTGACTTATGGTTACAGAGCTATCAAATGGGCTTAGCCAGGACTTCACTCCTTATTTGTGTGAGCAGAATACATGTTATTCTGCATCATATTATAATCTGTATTTTGTACCTTGGCCTAAGGCATTTGACTGCTAACTAGAAGGCTGGCAGTTCAAATCCACCAGCCACTCCTTGGAAGGAAGGTTGATCAATCTACTTCCATAGTGATACTGCCTCAGAAACCCAAGGAGGCGTCACTATGAGTCAGATCTGACTCCATGGCAATGGGTTTGGTTTTTGGTTTTTGGCTAGGTTGAAAGGAGCTCTAGTGTGCGGTGATTAAGGCACTTGGCTGCTAACCAAAAAGTTTGTGTTTGAACCCACCAGCTGCTCACAGGTTGGTGGTTCAAACCCACCAGCTGCTATGCAGAAGAAAGATGAGGCAGTCTGCTTCTGTAAAGATGTACAGCCTTGGAAACCCAATGGGGCCACTATAAGTCAGAATCGACTCAATGGTAGTGTTTGGTTTGGGTTTTCAGCAGGGTGGGGGAATGAGTGCAGAAGCTGCAAGAGGAAACTGCAGGTTACAGAGAAGATTTTCCTTCTGACCAATTCCTCCTCAGATTCTCTACCCCAGCCCTGGCCTCTGCCTGGGCTCCAGCTTCTGGGCATGAAGCACTGCATTTTTAGACAGGAGAGGCTGTGGGTCGGTCAGCCTGCCACAGTGTCAGATGACAAGACTGAATGGAAGTGACAGCCAAGCCCATGAATACATTTGTAAAAAGACAACTCAGCACCTCAATTTAACTCTAGCAAAATTCAATTTCACTTGGGGAATGATCTTCCTTTGGCCCTTGCTACCTGTCCTGATGTCTCTCTTATTTAAATGTGTGCAGCTGGAAACTTCTACTCCTCTGCTGGCTGAATACCCCCCCAGGGATTCATAATGGGGAGCAAGGCACTGGTAGATTCATTAAATCCCTCTGCCAAATAGCGACAGTCCTCATCCAGGAGATGCATTTTTAAAACTACACATAACAAAGGGAAGATTTGCCTATGGGTTTCCTCTTGTATTGTATGCTCCATTGCATCTTCCCTGGCCAGTGAGAGGAAGCAAGGACCCAGAGAGAAAGTGATCTGACTTGAGTTTCTTAGACCTTTATAAGGAGCTCTGGTGGCATAGTGCCTAAGGCATTTGACTGCTAACCAGAAGGCTGGTAGTTCAAATCGACCAGCCACTCCTCGGAAGGAAGGTTGGGCAATCTACTTCCATAGTGATACCGCCTCAGAAACCCGAGGAGGGATTGCTATGAGTCAGGTCCCACTTGATGACAGTGGGTTTGGTTTTGGTTTATAGAGAGCAGAGATGTTGCTGGGACATCCAATGGCATGTTGATTTGGGCTATACCAAGAAGAACCAGGCCAAAGGCCACACCAGTGTGTCTAGTCACTGTTCCTGCATGATATTCATTCCCATATCTATGGCTTTAATCATGGCATTCCTCTTTGCCTTGGATATCTTTCTACCTCCTCTTACCCTACTCTCATCCAACTCCTCTTCATTTAGCATAAGCCTACCATTTTTGAAAGAGTCTATGGTGGTGTAAATAGTTAAGTGCTCAAATATTAACTGAAGGAGTCACCTAGGAAGAAAGGCCTACTGATCTGCTTCCAAAAATATCATAGCCTTGAAAGTCCTACTGAGTGCAGTTCTACTCTGACACACACTGAGTCACCAAGAGTTGTAATCAGCTTGACATCAACAGGCTTCTTCCTGAAGCCATATCTAACTAGCCCTGTCCCTTGAGAAGTCTAAAAACAAATGAAATATTCACACTAAAAGCATAATGGTTAAGGGCACAAGGTCTACTGTTAGAATGCATAGGATCATGTCCAAGACTCCAAATATTTATAAATCTTGTGAACTTGGGCAATTTCCTAAGTAAGTACATATTTCCTATACCTAAATTTCTCTAACAGTAAAATGAGGCAAACAGTACTTACATTATACATATGTTATAAAGATTAAATGAAATAACACATGTAATGTGCTTACTACAATGGTAAGCACTAAAAAATATTGTTGTTCTTGTTGTTATGTGCCATTGAGTCAGACTTGACTCATAGCAACCCCTCCTTGGGTTTCAGAGGCAGTATCACTATGGAAGTAGATTGCCCCATCTTCCTTCCGAGGAGTGGCCGATGGGTTTGAACCGCCAGCCTTCTGGTTAGCAGTTCAAGTGCCTTAGGCACTACACTGCCAGATTAACTATTATTATGTAAACAAGCCCTGGTGGCACAGTGGTTAAAGCACCCAGCTGCCAACTGAAAGGTCAGCAGTTCAAACCCACTAGCTGCTTTGCAGAAGAAAGATGTGGCAGTCTGCTTCTGTAAAGATTTTACAATTCTCCTCTGCCCTGCAGGATCCCTATGAGTCAGAATCAACTCTACAGCAGAGGGTTTGGTTTGGTTTATTATATAATTTCATGTCTTACCCTTTGTTCTCTATCAGCCACGCATCCTCTGCTTAGCCATGTTAGGCTACTCACCACCTTCCAAACACCAAGCTTATTTTATATCTCTTTACCTCTTTTAAAAACAAAAAACCCAAACCCACTGCTATCGAGTTGATTCTGGCTCATAGCAACCCCCAATGGGTTTCCAAAGCTGTAAATCTTTACAGAAGTAGATTGCTTCATCTTCCTCTGCAGTGCAGCTGGTGGGTTTGAACCACCAGCTTTCTGGTTAGCAACCATATACCTTACCCACTATGCCACCAGTGCTCCTTTTACCTCTTTTAGTTTTCTCTATCTAAAATGCTCTCCCTTCAATTCTCTGCCTAGCAAACTCTTATTCATTCTGCAAAGGCCAATTCAAATGTCCTTTCTTCTGGGAGGCCTTCCTTAAGCAGCCCACATGGAATGACTTGGCAATTTCTCTATGCATTTATACAGCTTTATACATAACCCTGTACCGAAAAGGACTTATCCTTCTGCTTTTATGGTTAGTATTTAAAAGCCTGACTCTGCTATCAAACTGCAGACTATGGAAGAGATGAGTTATATTAATCTTCATGTCCACAGCACTAAGCTCAGAGCTGTTGCTGGGTTTAATTGGATCCTTCTGTGTATAAGTTGTGTTCCTTCCCCAGGACTGTTGGTTCAGTTTCTTATGATGCCAAAGCCAGTGTCTTTTATGTCTTTATAGCTCAGAACTCAAAGGTTTTTGTAGGTGATAACGAATGCCATGAACAACCATAGCTTCTGATAGGCAGTTCTTAGAGTAACCGTGCTTCAAATGAAGAGGCTCACTTTTATTTCCTTTTAATCATTCTGGCAAGGGTTGATAGGGTATCTGTCACCTGCCCAGATACAGGCTGCCTGCTGTGGGAAGAGAGACGGAGAGAGTGCAACAAACAGTGAGACCAGGTGCTTGGTCCAGTGGTGTGCAGAATGGGCTGCTCAGAGGGCAATGCCTTGACCTGATCTTCCCACATGTGATGTGTTATCTCATGTATACAGAGAGAAGTCTGGGATTTGAGTCAAAGACAAATCACGCATGTGGCACAGTTTACACAGTATGGAGAGAGTGAACGCAAATTCAGAGTACAATTGGTCAGGGAAAGGTTCTCAAAGGTTGCAGTTCTTCAGCTGAGTTTAGAAGTAGATACATTCAAACCTACACACTCACCACAACCACACACTTAAACACACACATACAAAAGTGGGCACAGAACATTCTCTGCCTTTCCTTGTCCCCTCATCCAAAACTCTGCCATCACTATAATGCATTGTTTAAAAGTCATACCTAAACAATAAGGGGGAGGCCAGCACAAAATGATCAAGGCAAAAGAAGGCACTGGGAGGAGCTCAAGAGTTAAAAGCAGCAGAGGTAAATGCTATTACATTCCTAATGCTGTGATAAAAGTAATAGCAATAGTATACAAGTGGGCACATAGACAGACATGCAAGTTGACCAGATGGGAAGACATATCAGACTACACTGACGAATACATGTAGGTTTGACAGAGGATATTTCTACATGTGTATTTTCATACCTTGCAGATGTATCCATGAATACAGATGCACATACAGAGGGCAAGGTTATGAAACCTTCTGAGCCATAACCAAACACCTTGAGGGAATGAGTCATTGTGCCTGGGGCTCAGGACATCAAGGTCAATTGGCACAATGCAGTCCATGAAGACAATGTTTGAGTCTACCCAGAGATGCATTGGAAGAAAGGCCTGGTAATCTACTTTAAAAAAATCAGCCACTGAAAACCCTATGGAGCACAATTCTACTCTGACACACATGGGGTTGCTATGAGTTGGAGTAGACTCAATGGCAAATGGTTTTCTGCTTAGCTAAAAGAGCAGGAGCCTCCATAGAGCAGGCAGATAGGAAAAAGATGGCCAGTGTGGATGGGCAGCATCTGTGGACAGACACCCTCAGTATATAAGAAAGATCCTTTATCCATACCTCATATATGAACAGACTCACAGTGTTATTAAGAGTGACTTCAAAGGTCATCTCCTTAGGGAATTTGTCTTCAGGGCATGCCTAGATTGAAATCCAGCATCAACAAACCCCTTTACTAGCAGGCCCCAACCTGCACAAGTATTCATGACAGTCCTGAGGTCCTCAATCCTCTAGAAATCCAGAGGGAATGGACAGTCTACCAGTGTCCATTACCATGCCTTGCTCCCCATATTGAGTCTCAGTGTGAGGCTACAGTTCCTACACTTTACTCTCTATAAATAATTGTTGTGGTTGTTGTTAGCCATACCAAATTGGCCCCTGATTCATGGGTACCCCATGTTCAATGGAACAGAATGTTATCCTGGACTCATACCATCCTTATGATGGGTTGCATATTGGACAGCTGTGATCCATAGAGTTTTCACTGGATGATTTTCAGAAGCAGATTACCAGCCCTCTCTTTCTAATTTATCTCATTCTGGAAGCTCTACTGAAAACTCTTCAACCTCGTAGCAACACACAAACCTCCCAAAAGAGACAGGTCGTAGCTCCATAGGGTTTTCAATGGCTCATTTTTCAGAATGAGGTACATTGGCTGGGAATGGAATGTGGGTCTCCCAATGGAAGGTAAGAATTCTAGTACTGAACCACCACTGCCCCCTATAAATAATGAACTCATTTATGTCTGAGTGAGGAGGTATCAGGGCTGGAAGTAACCTCAGAGCATCTAAAACAGCTCCCTGTTTTCTAGATGTGGGCATTGAGGAGTAGAATGATGGGCCCACAGTCATACACTTCCCTGTCCAGCTACAGACATTGCCTCTAGCCATTGTCAGATGTCGACATTGAAGAGTGGTGTGATGTGCCCACAAATATTGTTGCAAAGGCAGACCAAGATAGAGAACAGGAAGGGCAAACAATCCATGCTATCTCTCCTCATGGAAAACAAGTCAAAGCAAACATTTTACCTTGTTCCTCTGATTATGAGTCAGTAGAATCATCTTGACATATGAAGAAAAACAGATCTTTTTCTGTTTTTCTTTCCCAAAGTTTTATATCTAAGGTCCCATGGGGAAAAAAATCCATAACCTCCCTTGGAAGTCTGTTAAAAATACAGCACTCAAAACTGTCATATCCTGCCCCAGCAGGAACCTCTTTCTCTGGTCCCATTATAGCTTAGACCCTAGAGAACTCTTGGCGGAAACGGAGAACTCATCGTCTTCCACATAAACAATCTCACACATTCATGAAAATGGTTGGGAGGTCACCCCTCAGCCTTCCTGTTTTCCTATTAACTGGCTGAATGTGTTCCTTCTTCACATTAAAGAAAGCTGCTCTTCTCTTGATTTCAAGTGCCCAGATGCTCTCCACGTGCCCCACCTGTACCAATTACAGTCTCAGTTATTTGAAGACAGGGACCTATTATGATGTCCTTTGGGTCCCTCACATAAGCTTGGTGCTACTTATGGTCACAACACCTAGACTTTCCTGGCTTATAGTGACCTTGGGGAATGCCTGCCCAAATGAAAAAGAAGGAAAAACAAAACAAAACATTGCTGTCAAGTTGATTCAGTCATGGAGACCCCAGGTACTACACGGCACAACTGAGTTCCATAGGGTTTTCTTGGCTATGATCTTCATGGAAGCAGCTCACCAGGTCTATCTTCCATGTCATGCTGCTGAGTAGATTCTAACCACCAACCTTTCATTTAATGCTCAAGGGCAAACTGTTTGCGTCATCCAAGGACCAATTGCCTATCCAGGGGCTCTTAAATGCCATCATGGATCAATATCACCTATGGAACCTATAGCTCTCCCTTCCCTTTTGAAAGGTAATTTCATTCTAACCTGTGCTGGGCTGAAGCATAGTGTTTCATTCTGTCATGCATAGGGTCGTTATGAGTCAGAACTTACTGGTCAACAACATTGCTGGACTCTGAGCTTCTACATGATTTCCAGGCTCCATGATAGAACACTATGATGCTTGCCAAAGTTTTCTATCTGACCTGTCATTCACTTTACAAAGAAGCAACCTGACCTCCCACAATTCCATATCTGTTGTTATTGTTACCTGCTATGGAGTTGATTTGGACTCATAGCAACACTATGTGACAGACTAGAACCACCCCGCAGGATTTATCAGTGGGGAGCAAATCTCAGGCTGGAACACGGTTGTCTTGGTGCATTCTCCACGTGTTTTCCATCATCTCAGTGTCCTAAACCCTGGGCCACATTAAAATTTACCAATCGCTGTCAAGTCAATTTCAAGTCATGGTGACCCCATGAATGTCAGAGTAGAACTGTGCTCCATAGGGTTTTCAATGGCTCATTTTTCAGAAGTAAATTGCCAGCCCTCCCTCCCCCCAGGTACCTTGGGTGGACTTAAACCTTCAACCTTTCGGTTGCCAGCTAAGTGTGTTAATAGTTTGTGTTACCCAGGGTCAACTGAGCTGACAAAAGGCAATAGTTTTCATCACCCAGGAACTCCCTACCTGACAAAGGGCAAGTGACTTCAAAATCTTCTGAGCAAATGGTTGAGTTTCTTCTGGGATGTCTCTAAGTGGAGCCAGAGCCTTTCATCACCACCATTTGAGGATGAAGGTGCTTTGTGCCCCAGCCCCCAGTAGCCCTTCACATCCTACTGATAGAGACACTGATGAAACCCAGAACCAAGGAGCACTACTTGCTCTGAGAGGAGCTCCACAGAAAGAGTCCAGAGAAGTACAGATCGACAGATGCAGGAACTGGCCCTGTTCTTGCTGCCCAATACTAGAGAGCTGAGGTTCTGGAAGAGACTGTAAGCAGAGCTATCTACCTTTGGGCTATCCTGACCCCAATCCATGCTGGGTTCAACAGTGACTTTCCACTCAGATGTCAAGAAAGTAGAGATTCTGGACCATGGCTGTGTCTTCACTGTCTCTTTGCATTTAGGCATGGCAGGAAGTCACACGGCATTAGAGAAGGCCAAGAGTGCAGAGTCTCTCAGGCCCTGTCCCAAACCCTGTGCTATTCTAGTCTTCACAAAGGGTGGTCCCACCTCTCCTTTAATTTTAACCTAGGCTATTATGACCTTGAAGGAAGGGCAAAAGTCAACAGGGCCCAAACTGGTGCCAGAGAAATGTGTTCCATCAAGTGGGCAAGATTAGAGCATATCAATTAAACCTCTTTGAGACAAGATTGCAAGGAGCTCTATGGTGTAGTAATTAAGGCATTTGACTACTAACCAAGAGTCTGGTGATTCAAACCCACCAGCTTCTCTACAGAAGGATGAGGCAGTCTGCTTCCATAAATATTTAAAGCCTTGGAAACCCAATGAGGGTCGCTATGAGTCAGAATTGACTTGATGGCAGTGAGTTTGATTTTGGTGAGACAAGACTGTAGTATATCAGATCAACCAGCATCATCTAAATCTAGCTTGCTTGGCACAACAAATATATTCCAATCAGAAGGCCAGGCAATGGTTCTCAATGTGGGTTATATATATGGTAATCAAGCAGAGAGCTTTTAAAAAAATTACTGATGCCTGAATTCTTCTCTCAAAGACCCTGATTTAATTGGTCTAAGGTACAGCCTGGCCATTTGAATTCCTAGTGGTGCAAATATTTAAGTACCCAGCAACTAACTAAAAGGTCAGTAGAAATCCAACCAGAGGTATCTCAGAAGAAAGGCCTGGCAATCTATTTCCAAAAATCAACCATTGAAAACCCTATGGAGCACACCTCTATTTTAACACACATGGGGTTGCCATGACTTGGAATCAAGTCAAAAGCAGGGTTTTTTTTTTTCCTTTTTTTAAGTTTCTCAGATGTCTATAATGCTCCAAGCTAAGGTTGAGGACCAAGGTTGAGAAGCATTGAAGAAAAGGGACATTAGAAACTTAGAGACCACAAGAGATGCAACGAAAAGACAAATAGAGAGGTGGGGGAAGAGAGAGGAGAAGGAGATATATAGAGAGGAGGAGAGGGAGCAAAAGATGGTGTGAGATTGAGTACGACGACAGGAAGGAGACTGGATGGAAAGACACACAGGACAGGAAGGGCAAGGGGACTGCAGAAAAGGAATCAGACTAATGGAGATAACACAGATGGTATGGGGAAAATGGGAGGGAGGAGGGAGAAGGATATGAGAACAAAAAGAAAGAGAAAACAAACTAAGAGCAGAGCCAGATGGCAGAGAAAAAAAAAAAAAGTTATTTGTTGAGAGCTTACTATGTACTCAGCCCACTGTGCTGGAGGCTTTGCAAAACAGAGAGGGGGACAAAGGAGAGGAAAAGAGAAGGAGTAAGGAGAACAAAGCCCCTACACACAGACAACAAAAGCAAGGTAAAAAGAAGGCAATTTTCATAGCAAAACCTTAGAAAATTGTGCAAGCACAGGTAACCTTCCCCAAGGAGCCCAGGCAAAAGCACTCTGAAACCAATTTAAATAAAGTCTCAATGGGGGCTATAAATCCAAGTTTTTCATTAAGCCCAATTTAGTCTTTCTCCTTCCCACATGCAATTAGTCTGCAGTACCCTAATGATGTTCTTCCTTACACTGTGTTGGGGAGCAGGCCAGCTTGGAGAGCAAGACCTGGGAGGAATTGCTTCTTCATGGGGGAGGGAAGATCTGGCTGTTCTGAAAAGTTTGCGTTCAGTGAGCCTCCCTAAAAGGAACTTTTAACAGCAGTTTATTTTTATTTTTTTCTCTTCTCTGAAAACAACCAAAAAAGAAGAGGATGCCAAGGGAGCCCGAGAGCATGGTTATAATTAAAGTTTCCTTAGCATTTTCATTAGAAACCTGCTTTGGTAGTTTATACCTCAGCAGTAAAACCAGAGCTGCTATGTTGGTTCTCACAGCACAGGGTCTCCGTGGGAGGCAGAAATTCACTTTGATAACAACCAAAAATTGCACCTTAGGATGATTGGCTCATAAGGAGGGTAAATGCTTTTGGATATTGAGCTGGTTCCTCACTCTCCTCAGACAGATAGAATTATTAAAAATGGAATAAGCCACCTTTGTGACTAAAGAAACTATTTTGAACCTAGTATACCTACAGTTAGGTCTCTAGGTGACTCAATAGTTAATATGCTTGATTACTAACTGAAAAGTTGTGGTTTGATCCACTCAGTATCACTGTGGAAAAAAAGTTCTGGTGATTTACTTCCATAAGATTACAGCCACACAAAATACCATGGGAGCACAGTTCTACTCTGGAGCATGTGGTGTTATCATGAGTCAGAATCAACCCAACTTCAATGGGTTTAGTTTATATAGACAGTTATGAAGCAGTGGTGGTTCAGTGTTAGAATTCTTGCCTTCCATGCAGGAGACCCAGGTTCGATTCCCAGCCAGTGCATCTCATGCACACCCACTCATCTATCAGGGAAAGCTATGATGCTGAGGAGGTTTCAGCAGAGCTTCCAGACTAAGGCAGACTAGGAAGAAAGGCAACTGTGTTGGGTGCTGACTGGATGGCAGCTAACAACAACAACATGACCACAATTAAAAAAAAAAAAAAAAATCCAATGCTGTCAAGTCGATTCAACTCATAGCAACACCTCCTTGGGTCACTGAGATGGTATCTCTATGGAAGTAGATTGCCCTATCTTCCTTTCAAAGAGTGGCTGGTGGGTTTGAACCGCCAGTCTTCTGGTTAGCAGTCAAATGACAATTAGCAGGAGATTAATTGAGTAATGTGATGGTTAATTTTATATGACTAGGCTATGGCTTCAGTGGTTTGGCCAAACTCTAGGCTAGTTGCTGTTTCATAATGTAATGTAATGAAAAGCAATCAAACAGTTGGAAAGATTTTCTTAGGGTGTATTCTACCTCCAGCCTACAAATAGATATTTTGGCAGAGTTCTCTTTCTTCACTGTTCACTCTCTCCATTGCCTGATCTATGGATCTTGGGATGCAATCCTGCAGGAGTCTCCAACCTGCCACCTGACCTACAGAGTTTGGACTTGCCAGTTCCCATCACTGCAAAAGCCAATCTCTAAAAGTAAATCAATATCTATGTATATATCTATCTGTCATCCTTCCTTCTTTCCTATCTTTCTGGCTCTATTTCTCTAAAGAACCCTAAGACAAGCAATTTTTGTGTGTGTCAGAGGGAGAAGTGTTGATTGTGGTGATCCATTCCTGAGTTTTCAGTATGTCTCCACTTAGGTCTCCAGGTGATACAAGGCAGGGATCTATGGGCTACAGCTTCAAAGAACAAGAAAGTCAATTCATCTCCCACTTCAAAGAAACAAATTTGGGCTTGTGATAACCTCAACATGGAGTGCTAATTGTATGATATACCTGCTACAAGTGTTACTGCCCACTGGCTAGTCTTAACACCATTCAAACACAAAAGAAAAAGTTAATTCACCTCTGAGTAGCCATGACCACCACCACAGCTTACATAGCCTTCAACAAGGGCCATGTGTTCCAAGTGCTTCACAAATATTAACTAATCTTCAAATTAGATAGGCACCTGAAGTACAAAGTAGTGAAGTAACTCTCCTAAGATTACTCAGTTTTCTAGTGGCAGATTTGGAATAAAACTCAGCTAGACTCTGAGTTTGGCTCTAGGATCCACTTTTCTATGCTGTCTTTCAAGGTGCTCTCTATGTATACATAGAGTTAAGATGAAAAATGATACCATCATTCAGCATATTTAGGGTCGGAGGCCAGAAACAAAAGTGTTTGCTTTATTTTGGAATGAGGTATGAGAAGGATTTAAAAGATCTGATCTGGACTGCTGTTTTAATTCACGACTATCAAATATTTACTAACCCACCAGCCACTCCTTGGAAGGAAGATGGGGCAATATACTTCCGTAGTGATACTGCCTTGGAAACCCAAGGAGGGGTCACTATGAGTTGGGTCCGATTCGACGGCACATTAACAACAACAACAACAGGCATTTAGCATGTGTCAATTTCTATGCCCAGCCTCATGATAGATGGGAAAGATATTATAGATGGGACTGAGCAAAGTCAGGCCTATTTTGTTGTAATGTCCCTTTATATACCTGTTCATGAAACAGCCACTGTGTCAATCCATCTCGTTGAGGGCTTTCCCCTATTTCATCGACCCTCCACCTTACCAAGCATGACATCCTTCTCTAGGGAATGGTCCCTTCTGATAACATGACCAAAGTAGGTGAGATGAAGTCTGGCCATTCTTGCTTCCAAGGAGCATTCTGGTTGCACTTCGTCCAGGACAAATTTTAGTTCTTTTAGCAGTCCATAGTACTTTCAGCATTCTTTGCCAGCACCACAACTCAAAAGCATCAATTGTTCTTTGATCTTCCTTATTCATTGTCTAGCTCTCACATGCATATGAGGCAACTGAAAATACCATAGCTTGTGTCAGGAGTACCCGAGTTCTCAAGGAGACATCTTTGCTCCTCAGCACTTGAAAGAGGTCTTTTGCAGCCAACTTGCCCAGTGCTATATGTCGTCTGATGTCCTGACAGCTGCTTTCATTGGCATTGATTGTAGAACCAAGCAATGTGAAGTCTTTGATAACTTCAATCTTTTCTTGATTTATCATGATGCTGCTTATAGGTGTATTTGTGAGGATTTTTTTTTCTTTATATTGAGATGTAATCCATATTGCAGACTGTATTCTTTAATCTTCATCAGGAAGTGCTTCAAGTAATCCTCACTTTCATCAAGCAAAGTTGTGTCATCAGCATATCGCAGGTTGTTAATGATTCTTCCTCCAATCATGATGCCTCGTTCTTCTTCCTATAGTCCAACTTCTAGGATTATTTGCTCAGCATATAGATTGAATAAGTATTGTGAAAGGATACAACCCTGATGCACTCCCCTCTTGATTTTAAACCACACAGTGTCCCTTTGTTCTGTTCAAAAGACAGCCTCCTGATCTATGCACAGGTTCCTCATGAGTACAATTAAGTGTTCTGGAATTGTCATTCTCCTCAATGTTATCCACAATTTGTTATGATCCACACAATCAAATACTTCTGCATAGTCAACAGAACACAGGTAAACATCTTTCTGAAATTCTTTGCTTTGAGCAAAGATCTATCTGACATCTGCAACGATATCCCTTGTTCCATGTCCTCTTCTGAATCCAGCTTGCACCTCTGAAAGTTCTCTGTCAATATACTGCTGCAACCATTTTTGAATTATCTTAAGATTTTACTTGCATGTGATATTAATGATATTGTTCAATCATTTCCACATTCTGTGGGATCACCTTTCTTTGAAATGGGTACAAATATGGAACTCTTCCAGTCAGTTGGCCAGGTAGCTGTCTTCCAAATCTCTTGGCATAACTGACTGAGTGCCTCCAGTGGGGCACCCATTTGTTGAAACATCTCAATGGGTATTCCATCAATTCTTGGAGCCTTGTTCTTCAGCTATTCCTACAGTGAAGCTTTGACTTCTTCCTTCAATATCATTGGTTATTGATCATATGCTACCAACTGAAATGGATGAATATCTAACCAGTTCTTTTTGGTACAGAGGCTCTGTGTATTCCTTCCATCTACTTTTGATGCTTCCAGCATCATTCAATATTTTGCCCATTGAATCTTTCAATATTACAACTTGAGGCTTAAATTTTTCCCTCAGTTCTTTCAGCTTGAAAAATGCTGAATGTGTTCTTCCCTTTTGGTTTTCTAACTCCAAGTCTTTGCACATTTCATTATTGTAATTGACTGTCTGCTTGAGCTCATCTTTGAAATCTTCTGTTCAGCTCTTCTGTCTTGTCATTTCTTCTACTTGCTTTGGCTACTCTGTGCTCAAGAGCAAGTTTCAGAGCCTTTTCTGTCATCCACTTTGGTCTTTTCTTTTTTTCTCATCTTTTAATGACCTCTTGCTGTCTTCATGGATGATGTTCTTGATGTCATCCCATAATTCTTCTTGTTTTCAGTCATTGGTGCTCAATGCATCAAATCTATTCTTTAGATGGTATCTAAATTCAGAAGGGATATATTCAAGATTCCTGTGTATTCCATCTGGCAAAGTCCATGCGTGTAGTGGCCATTTGTGTTGTGGAAAAAAGGTATTTACAATGAATAAGTCATTGATCTTCCAAAATTCTATCATGCACTCTTCAGCATCATTTCTGTCACCAAGGCCAAATTTTCCAACCACTGGTGATTCTTCTTTGTTTCCAACTTTTGCATTCTCGTCACCAGTGATAATTAACACATCTTGATAGCATGTCCGGTCAATTCCAGACTGTAGAAGTTGATAAAAATCTTCAATTTCCTCATCTTTTGCTTTGGTGGTTGGTGCATAAATTTGAATAATAGTTGTATTAACTGATCTTCCTTGTAGATGTCTGGATATTATTCTATCACTGACAGCATTGTACTTCAGGACAGATTTTGAAATGTACTTTGTGATGATGAATGCCACGCCACTGCTCTTCAAATTGTCATTCCTGACATAGCATATCATATGGTTGTCTGATTCAAAATGGCCGAAATGAGTCCACTTCAGCTCACTAATGCCTAGGATAACAATCTTTATGAGTTCCATTTCATTTTTGACAACTTCCAATTTTCCTAGATTCATACTTCATACATCCCATGTTCCAATTAATGGATATTTATAGCTGTTTCTCCTCAGTTTGAGTTGTGTCATGTCAGCAAATGGAGGTCTCAAAAGCTTTACTTTATCCATATCAGTAAGGTTGGTTCTATTCTGATGAAGTAGTACTTTTCCAGTGCTATTTTGAGAGCCTTCCAACCTAAGTGGCTCATCCTCCTGCATTGTATCAGACACTGTTTCCATGCTATTCACATAGTTGTCTAGTAATGTAACAGACAGTGTTTCTCTATTATCCATGAAGTTTTCCCTGGCCAATTGTTTGAGAAGTGGATGGTCTCTTCCTTCTTCCCAATCCATCTCAGTCTGCAAGCCATGCCGAAACCTGTGCACCACATGCAACCCTGCTGGCATTTGAAACACCAGTGGCACAGCCTCAACGCTCACAGCAACACACCAACAGAGCACAACAAATCAACAGACAAATTTGTCTCCCTTAGCTTTTTGAAATCTCTCCACCCTCCACTTACCTGGGTCCCTGCCTTTTGTTTGCCCTGTCCCAGATATTCTGGCTTTCCTTTCCTTTGTCCTCCACTTTTCCTGCCACTTGGAGGTTGGGGCCTGGGTCCCTCCCCTTACCTGGATCCCTCTGTTGCTTGCTTGCCAAGAAAATAGAGGGAATAAAAGTTTTAATTATAAAACTTCTAAATGGAGAGAAAGATGGGATAATGTCTTCATACAACAGACTGTTCCAAACTTAAGGAAATAAGAATTTACTTCAGGGTAACCACAAGAAAAATTAATTTCTAACCAAACTTAGAAAGAGGAAAATCATAAGGGCTTAGTAAACACGAAACCAATAATAATGAAGAAAAGAGAAAAAAACACTTAATAACAAAGTGAACTCAGTACAGAAAAATATTTGGAACAAAGAAATCATCAACACTGCAACAAAAAAACACAATAGAATGACAGCAATAAATTCATACCTATCACTAATTACACTAAATGTGAATGGGACTAAATGCACCAGTCAAGAGAAAGAAAGTGACAGATTGGATAAGAAAAGACCAGTCGATATGCTGCCTACATGAGACCTACCATAGACACAAAGATAAAAATAAATTAAAAATCAAGAGGTGGAAAAAATATATCAAGCTAATGGCAACCAAAAATGACTAGGAGTGGCAATATTAATTCCTGATAAAATAGACTTCAAGATGAAAATCAGCATACGGGACATAGAAGGACACTATAAGTTGTTAAAAGGGTCAATTGATCAAGAGGACATTAACATAATAAATATCTATACACACAATGAAAGAGCTCTAAAATACATAAAGCAAATGTTAACTGAATTGAAAGGAAAATTGAAAACTCTACAATTTAACACACCACTTTCAAGGAATGGCAGAACTAGAGAAAAACTCAACAAACATACAGAAGAAGTCAATAACACAATCAACCAACTTGACCTCATAGACATATACAGAACACTCCACCCAACAAAAGCATAATACACATTCTTCACCAGTGCACTTGGATCATTCTCCAAAATAGCCCATATGTTAGGCCACAAAACAAGCCTCAATACATTTAAAAACACTGAAATGCTACAAAGCAAATTCTTGGATCACAATGCTATAAAATTAGAAATCAATAATAGGAAGACCAAGGGGAAAACAACAACAAATATATGGAAACTAAATAATACACTGCTCAATACCTGGGTAACAGAAGAAATAATGTGTGAAATAATAATAATAATAATAAAAATCCTAGAAACAAATGAGAATGAAAATACAACTTAACAAAACTTTTGGAGCACAGTGAAAGCAGTACTCAGAGGTCAATTTATAGCAACAAATCCACACATCAAAAAAAGAAAAAAGAATCAAAATCAATATTTAAACTCAACAAATCCAATAATTAGAAAAAGAGCAACAAAAGAAACCTACACTATCTAGAAGGAAATAATAAAGATCAGAGCAGAAATAAATCAAGCAGAAAACAATAGAGAAAATCAACAAGACAAGAAGCTAGTTCTTCTAAAAAATTAACAAAATTGACAAACCACTGGCAAGTTTAACAAAGGAAAAAAGAGAAGATGCAAATAACCCAAGTAATGAATGAAAAGTGTGACAGCACCACAGAACAAATTGAAATAAAAAAGGTAATAACAGAATATTATAAAGAACTGTACTCCAACAGATTTGAGAACCTAGAAGAGATGGACAAATTTCTAGAAATGGAAGACTTACCTAAACTAACCCAGTGTGAGATCAAATACTTGAACAGACCCATAACAAAAGAAGAAATTGAGCAGATCATAAAAAAAAACTCCCCACAAAAAAAAAAAATAGTCCTTGCCTAGACAGCTACACTGGAGAATTTCTACCAAACATTCAGGGAAGAGCAGACATCTACACTATTCAAACTATTTCAGAACATAGAAAATAAAGGAATACTCCCAAATACATTCTATGAAGCAAGCAGAACACTGATACCAAAACCAGGTAAAGACACCACTAAAAAGGAATACTATAGACCCATATGCCTGATGAATACAGATGCAAAAATCTTCAACAAAATCCTAGCCAATAGAATCCAACAATATCAATATATCAAAAAAAAAAAAAAAATC
Source organism: Orycteropus afer afer (assembly GCF_000298275.1). NCBI lineage: Eukaryota > Metazoa > Chordata > Mammalia > Tubulidentata > Orycteropodidae > Orycteropus > Orycteropus afer. The sequence continues at coordinate 4,057,464 of NW_006921591.1, forward strand.
ATGACCAAGTGGAATTCATACCAGGTATGCAAGGATGAATCATCACCAGAAAAACAATCAATGTAATCTATCACATAAACAAAACAAAAGAACCATGAACCATATGATCATATCAACTGATCCAGAAAAAGCATTGATAAAATGTAACACCCATTCCTGTTCAAAACTCTCAGCAAACTAGTGATAGAAGGGAAAATCCTCAACATAATAAAGGGCATATACACAAAACCAACAGCCAACATTACTGTCAATGGAGAAAGACTCAAAGCATTCCCCTTGCAAACTGGAAGCAGATAAGGATGACCTCTATCACCACTTCTATTAAACATTGTACTGGAAGTCCTAGCCAGGGCAATAAGACAACAAAGAGAAATAAAAGACATCTAAATTGGCAAACAAGAATTAAAGCTATCTGTGTTCACAGATTACATGATCCTATATATAGAAAACCCAAGAGACTCAGCAAAAAAAAAAAAAAAACTACTGGAACAAATAGGTTCAGCAAAGTGGCAGGATACAAGGTCAACATACAAAAATAAGTTAGATTCTTCTACATCAACAAAGAGGCCTCTGAAAAGGAAAACAATACCATTTACAATAGCTACCAAAAAGATAAAATATTTAGGAACAAATCTTACCAGAGACACAAAAGACCTATACAAAGAAAAATACAGAACACTATTACAGAAAACTACATGGGATCTACATAAATGAAAGAACATGCCTTGTTCATGGATAGGAAGACAGAATATTGTGAAAATGTCAATATTACCCAAAGCAATCTACACATTCAATGCAATCCCTATCCAGACTCCATCAACAATCTTTAAGGACATGGAAAAACCAATCACTAATTTCAATAGAAAGGAAAGAGACCTTGAATAAGCAAAGCACTGCTGAGGAAGAAAAATAAAGTAGGTGGTCTCACATTCCTGGACCTCAAAACCTACTATACAGGCATGATAGTCAAAACAACGTGGTATTGGTACAATGATAGACAAATAGAGCAGTGGAACAGAATCAAAAACCCAGAAATAGACCCATCCACCTATGGACAGCTGATCTTTCACAAAGGGTCAAAACCCATTAAATGGGAAAGAGATAGATTCTTTAACAAATGGTGCTGGCAAAACTGGATATCTATTTGCAGAAAAACAAAACAAGACCCATACCTCACCCCATACACAAAAACAAGTTGGGTGAAAACTTAAATGTAAGATCTAAAACTATGTTGTTGTTGTTGTTGTTGTTAAGTGCCGTCGAGT
>NW_006921591.1:4071024-4079096 GCF_000298275.1 Orycteropus afer afer
GGGTTTGAACCGCCAGCCTTCTGGTTAGCAGTCAAGTGCCTTAGCCACTATGCTACCAGAGCTCCCAATTTACAGCATAAATAGAATATTAACCTAATTAACCCAAAATGCACAAGCAGTGGAAGAGAAACTAGATGAGTGAGATCTTTGAAAAATTAAATTCCTTTGTGCATCAAAAGACTTCTCCAAAAGGATAAAAAGAGAACTACAGACTGGGGAAAAAAATATTTGGCTATGACTTATCTGACAAGGGATTTATCTACAAAAGTTACAGAAAATTACAACACTTTAACACCAAAAAGACAAACAGTCCAATTCAAAAATGGGCAAAGGATATGAACATACACTTCAGTAAAGATGATATATAGGCAGCCAACAAACACATGAGGAAACAGTCAGTATCACTAGCTATTAAGAGAGATGCAAATAAAACAACAATGAGGTACCATCTCACACAAGCAATAATAGCAAATTTCAAAAAGAAAATAACAAATGCTGGCAAGGGTGCAGAGAGATTGGAACTCTCATACACTGCTGGTGGGACTTCAAAATGGCACAACCATTGAGGAAAATGGTATGGTGTTTCCTTAAAAAAACTGAAAATAGAAATACCATTTGATCCAGCAATTCCATTACTAGGAATATACCCTAAAGAGGTGACAGGACAGGAATAGAATATACACACCCATGTTCATTGCAGCACAATTCACTATAGCAAAGAGATGGAAACAACCTAAATGCCCATCAACAGATGAATGGATAACCAAACTATGGTACATTCATACAATGGAATACTATGCAACATTAATCGGAAGGAAGATGGTGCAATCTACTTCCATAGTGATACTGCCTCAGAAACCCAAGGAGGGGTCGCTATGAGTCAGGTCCGACTTGACAGTACATAACAACCACCACAAAGATAGATTTGATTGAAGATAATCTTACATATATACTTGTACTACAAAATTATCTACATATGTTACAGAAGTAACAGTGGACAGGGTTGGAATAGCTTCTCAGTGACAACCAAACACTTTGAGAGAGAGAATCACAAGGCCTGCAGTCTTGGGACCTTAGTCTTGGAGGATATCATGTTCAATTGGCACAACATAATACACAAAAATCTTGTTCTACATCCTACTTTGGTGAGTAGCAACTGGGATCTTAAAAGCTTTCTAGTGACCATGTAAAATATAACTATTGGTCTCCTCTCACCTGGAGCAAAGAAGAGTGAAGAAAATCAAAGTCACTTGAAAACATTTAGTCCAAAGATATGATGGACCATGAGGACCACAGCCTTCATGACCCCAAGACCAGAAGAACTATATGGTGCCCGGCTACTAATGCCGAACACTTGGAAATGGATCGAAATTAAAGATGCTGGTAAGAGAGGAAAAACATGGAACAAAACTCAAAAACATAAAAACGACCAGAATTACCAGTCAGATAGAGACTGATGGAACCTCCAAGACTATGGTCCTGGATTATCCTTCAGGCCTAGAAATGGAACAGTAGAAAGACTTACATGTTGGAGACCAAGAAAAAGACCCTCAAAAGAACATGATTGCATGGCACATGTTCTAATTACAGTTAAGAGATGGCAAGGCCTCTCTTGTGTTTGAATGTTTGTTTTAAGAGATGGAAGGCCTCTCTTATGGTTGAATGCTTGGCTTCAGCTTTGTGTTCCAGGGGCAGAATGTTGCCCCAGCAGAATGTTGCTAACCTGTTTCCCTGGAATAATGTTTTGCCCTAAGAATAATATACCTTAGAAACCATTCTTTAGAATCATGTACCCTAACAACTATATTATGTTTTAGAATGATGTATCTTCATGATTATTTGCTAATCCTGCAAGAGATATTAACCTAATTAATTATCCAATACATTTGGACATGGGAAAATGCCTTTGGTTATGGGAAATAGTAAAACTTTTATTTATTTATTTATTTGTTTGTTTGTTTTTGTGATTTGGGTGAAAATTTACAGAGCAAATACACTTTCCATACAGCAGATCACATACACTTTGTCTCATGACATTGACCACAATTTAGCACAATGCAACATCTCCTCTCCCACTTCTTCCCAATAAGTACCGCTTCCCTGTGTCCATCCCTCCATGCACTCCTACCCCCTGAGCTGTCTCCCTGTGCCTGAGCAGCCCTTCTTTCTCTCTTGCTTGTTCTCTCTAAAGACTCAGGTAAATGCTCAACTAGTATGCTTGTCTACTGCTTGGCTGGAAGCCACAAGTGTGCGTTCAATTCCAGACTTGAAGGGTAGCTAGGGGCCATAGTCTCAGTGGTTCCACCAGGCTCCATCGGGCCAGCAAACCTGTTCCCCATTTTTTTTTTCCAAATGATTTTGAGTTTTGTTCCACATTGTTCCCCCTGTCTATCCAGGATCTCCTACAAAGATCCTCTTCCAAGTGGTTGACAGTAGTAGCCAAGCACCGTCTATTTCTTCTGGTCTCGTAGTCATATAGGCTGCAGATCGGATGGTGTACCAGTCACTAGGACTGATTGTTTCCATGAATTTTTGGTTTTCTTCATTCTTCTTGGCTCTGGACCATGAGAGACCCATCACTGCATCTAGAAGGCAGCTTGCAAGCTTTTAAGGTCTCAGTAGCTTCTTGCCACAGTAGAAGGTAGAACAATGATTTGTGTAGTATGTTATGCCAATTGAGCTATGGTCCCGAGCCCACAGGTTCAACTACTCGGTACCTCTGGGTAGCTGGTTGTGACCAAGCAGTGACTATAACCCTGCCCTTTGTCAGCCCCATTTAACTTTTAAATTCATAACTGATTGTTGTAAGGAAATATTTGATTTTACTGTAGAAGAATATTTGATTGAATACTTGATTGTTTTAAAGAAATATCAAGAATAATGATGTAATCGTATGCTTATGTATAAATAAAGCAGAGCAGATGCATCAGGGGTCACTCTCGCAGAATATGCAGGGAGTCCTCCTGGCCCCCGTTCCTTCTTACAAAAACCATTAATCCTTTTGTGTCGCTTCATTTTGTGATCTGTGCGGTTTTGTCGGACACAGCAGCAGAACACCTATCTCAGGGAGATGCACCTTTAGATCAATTAGCCATGAGACATCAGAGGGGCAGCCCTCACATAGAAAGCTAGTCAGACAGGAATGCATAGATAAGAAGGGCACGGGGAGGGGGTAGTCACAGGAAGGGAGAAAAGGAGAGTTTTTTTTTATGGTTGAGGATGGTAATCCGGCTGTGAAATCAAATGTGCACAAACTGTTGAATGCAAAACAAATCTGCTTTGTAAATTTGCACGCAAAGAATTAAAAAAAAAAAAAAGATTGACAGCTTGGAAACCCTATTGGGCAGTTCTACTCTGTTCTACAGGGTTGTGATGAGTCAGAATCGACTCAATGGCAGTGGATTTGGATCTTGGTGTCTGACACACAAAGCAACAGGGCAGCTTTTGTTTGTACTGATAGCTTTAGCTGAAAAATAATAAAACCAAATAGGCTTTCAGAAATGTTCTTCAAGAAAGGCAAAATGAAAAGCCCACAAACCAGCTCTGGATAGGGTTAGAGGCCACTTCTCCTGGTCAGTTCTGCGTGTGTAGCCCTGGTGCTCTCTGATGTGCCAGAGTGTGCAGGACATCTCCACTGGGATAAGACATTCACACTGGAACTCAAAAGAGGAGTCTGGTGACGACTGTTCAAATGAAATTAGCTTAAAAGATATGAAAATTTTATCAGATAAGCAAAATTAATTGAAATTACATCTCTGCCTAGAAGATATGCATATGGGAAAAAAGATCAGATACAACATGACAATTAAAATCTCATTACATATCCAATCCCCAGTAATCCACGGGCAACTTGAGAGCTGGGGGTGGGGTGGCTAAGCCTCTTGGCTCAGCAGCTAATGTGGAAGGAATGTGGTTGCCAGGTAACTATTTAGTAACTAAGGAGGCAGAGGGGCAGGAGGGTGAACAATTGCAAGAAAGTCCTTCTCCATGCTTTCAGTGCAGACAGAGGCCCCATGATCCCCTACTTGGACCTTTCTAACACAACACAGCCATTGGAAAAGTGAAAAACTCTTGGTTGTTCAATGTGTCTTTAGCTTACACAGCCCCAAATGGCAATTCTGATGGATTTTTTAAAAAAATTGAATCAACTTTTCCAATCAGTTGTTCAGGCAATGCAGAAATTTTAAATGAGAGCTGTTCTAACATTAAGGTGGAACAAGAAAGTGCCAAATGGCTCTTGGTCTTTTCTGCTTACTTCTTCCAGCTCTCTATTTATGGCAGATTGTGTTTTCCAAAGGTTGCTGAACAGTATCTCCCACCCCACATACTCCTCCACAGTGTGACTGGCACACTCCCATCAAGAGGTAAAGTTCAATTCTCCCCTCTTCAGCCTACATAAGTATGGGACTGCTTCTATCATCAGAGTATAATAGGTGGGATACTGTGTGGTCTCCAAGGCCAGGTCATAAAAGATAATGCAGCTTCTGCCTAGTTCACTGGACTATTCCAGCTTGGAGCCCTGTGTGTCAGATTAGAAGTCTTTTAGGTCTAACTCATCTGAAACCACCATACCCTGAGGAAGCTTAGCCATAGTGGCCTTAGTCCTCTTCTTCCAGACATCCCAATCCAAGCTCTAGATATAAGACTGAAGGAGCCTCCAGATAATTCCAATCCCAGCCACCAAGTCACACACCCTCCCGCCATTTTCCAGGTTCTATTATCAGACATCATGGAACAGAGAGAAGATATTCCCATTGTGCCCTATCCTAATGAACAGAAACCATGAGCATCATAAACTGGTTGTTGATGGAAGCCACAGAGTTTTGGCACAGTTTGTATTGCAGCAACTATTATTACTGTTGTTAGGTGCCATTTGAGTCAGCTCTGACTCATAGTAATCCCATGGACAACAGAATTAAACACTGCCTAGTCCTGTACCATCCTCACAATATTTGCAGCAATAATAACTGGAATATGATGCTTGGTCACTCTTCCCTTCCATCCAGTGGTGCAGAGTTCTTAATGCTACTGAAGAAGTAGAAAGGCTGAGTGGCAAAAGAACCATCTATCCCAGAGCAACTATTTCATAATACCTGTTATTGACATCAAGGAGCTCTGGTAGCTCTATGGTTAAAGCTTTGGACTGCTAAACAAAAGATTGGTTGTTTGAACCTCAGCTGCTCCATGGGAGAAAGATGAGGCAGTCTGCTTCCATAAAGATTTAAAGCCTTGAAAACCATATGGGGCAGTTATGCTCTGTCCCATAGGGTCACTATGAGTTGGAATCAACTTGATGGCAGCGGGTTTGATTTGGGTTTAGCTATTGAGTCTGACTCATGGCAACCCCATGTGCTTCAGAGTAGAACTGTGCTCCATAGAGTTTTCAAAGGATGTGATCTTTCAAAAGTAGATCAACACACCCCCTTTATTTTTTTTCCCCGAGTCACCTTAGATAGACTCAGAATTCCAACTTTCCCATCTGTGGTAGTTAAGGTTATGTGTCAACTTGGCTAAGCCTGGTTTTCAGTGGCTGGGCAGCTAGATGTAGTTATTCCCCATGGTGAGACTGGTAATAAGCTCATTGGTGGAATCTACTGGAGCAACTGAGTAGCTGTCTTAGGGATGTGGCCTGCTTCCAATATATAAGGAGAGGTGTTGAGAAAGGATTGCAGATTTTGACATGCTTGAATCTTTCATGTTGCTGAGTCATTGTTCAGCAGCCTGCCATGTTGTCTGCCAATCTTGGGACTCTTAATGGACTCAAATCAGTGGCTTGCCATGTGGTTTGGTAATATTTAGACTGTGCCTTTTTACTTGTTGACCTTGGTTTTGTCAGCCTCAGCAGCAAACAGCTGCCTGAGTGAAGAAAGCCTCTGGCTTTAGTGGCCCAGGAGTAGGAGGCAGAGCTGAAGCCAAAGGCTGAGGGGCTTTCACCCAACCCCTAGAGCCTGGGACTTTGAACTTGGACTTCTAGCCATCAAAACTGTAAGAGAATAAATTCCTGTTTGTTCAAGCCATCCCATGTGTGGTTTATGTCTGTTAGAGCGGCACAAGAGGTAATCAAAACACCATCCAGAAGACTTCCGGTAAGATGGCAGAATAGGCAGAAAGACTGCACAGACCCTCTTCAACAAAGAAAAGAGGAACCAATTATCACAGATACAGAAGATAATCCTGGACCCCTGAGCCTTAAAGGGAAGGATATAGAAGTGGACTAAACTCCAACTAGCAGAATAATTTTCATGAAAACACCAAAAAAGGAGACAGACGGAGCTGCAGTCTGGCAATGATCCTGACAGCATAGACAGCTTGGATATTACCGAATGGTGGTAGGACCTAAGAATTAACCTAAAAATCACCCGGCTAGCCAGGCACTGCATGGAAGACTGCTCTGGTGGCTGGGGAATAAAAGGTGAAGCAGCAAAGAGGAAGGCGGGCTGAGCTGTCAGTGGACTCTTGCTATCTGGAGGGTGCAGCCATTTTGAATGTATACAAGCAGCTTGACCATTTTGGATATTTAAAGTGACAGCATTCTCCCAGATTCCAGGGACTTAGGAATGGGCTCCACCTGCCAGGAACCCCAAGGACATTCCGGACCCAGACCACTGGAAAGGTGCGACATTCCTCTGGTTACTCTTATACCCCACATCTTCTTGGGGAATGGAGGTTCAGTCATCCCTCACTCCCACCCACTTTCTGGGCCAGCAGGAATTTCATCCCAGTCTGTGTGTCTGGACGGAGACTGGGTGCCCTGCCCTGCCCCAATTTTTTTTTCTTTTTTCTGTTTTTTAGTTTGTTTGTTTTAAAATTACTATTGTTATTATTACTTTTATCCTTTTTTACTATTATTCTTTATTCTTTGCCTCCCAGGTTCTAGTTTTCAGCTTTTTTTCTTTTCCCTGTCCCTGGTTGCAATTTTTTTTTCTTTTTCGTGGTTAACCCCATTCCTTGTTTTTCTTTTTGTGTTTTTCCAATTTTTTTCTTCATTATTCTTCTTCTCTACCTATTTTCTCTTATTGCTCTCTCCCCAGATAATGCAGGGATTTTTTTTTCCTTTTTTTCCCTTTTTAGTTACTGTTTCTGTGTGATTACACAATGTATTTTTTTGTCCATTTGCTTTTACTTTTTTGATTGTTATTCAATTGTTATTTTTGTCTAACTGAGTGGAAGACAGCTACAGTCCCCATATGACACAACTACACCCACACCTCCTGCAGCTTCACTTACTGAGTGAGAACCACCACTTCCTTCTCCACCAACAGGCCAATGATAAACAACCACCAAGAAAAGCCTAACTCACCCTTGGCTGATCTTCACAAACAGTTAACAAAGATTTAAATACAATAATGCCATCATGTCTTGGAAATAACATACCATCACAGTCCACACAAAGAGCAAGATAATGTGGTATAAACAAGGGAGCAGGATATGGACACAGAAAACATCCCTGGGGAAGCAGCAGCACTGGAACTCTCTGATATAAAGAATTCAAAACAATTGTATTTAGATACCTTCAAAGGATTGAGAGACAGACCAAAGATAACACAGACAAAACACTAGAAGAATTCTGGAAGAAAATACAAGAACAAAATGACAAAATAAATGAAAAATTAGAAGTGATTCTAAGTCCTCAGATAGAAATCCAGAAGATTAATACTAAATTGTCAGAAATAGATAACACATTGAAAAGGCAAAGAAGTAGAACTGATGCAATGGAAGACAGAATTAGTAAGACTGAAGACAAATACCTGAATACTTCTTTGGAAAGGGATCAGTCAGAAAAAAGATCAAAACAAAATGAAGAAAACCTAAGGTTCATGTGGGATACCATCAAAAGGAATAACCTACATGTCATTGGAATTTCAAACAGAAAGAGAAAAATAAAACCACTGAGAAAATTGTCCAAGATTTGTTGGAAGGGAACTTCCCTGATAGGATGAAAGATGAGAATATATCCATTCAGGAAGGCCAGTGAACCCCAAAAAGGATAGACCCCAAAAGAAAATCACCAAGACATATCATCATCAAACTCATCAAAACCAAAGACAAAGACAGAATCCTGAAAGCAGCAC
>NW_006921591.1:4079289-4080109 GCF_000298275.1 Orycteropus afer afer
CTTACAAGAGATGCTAAAGAGAGTCCACTGAACAGAGAACCAAAAATAGCAAATAACAACTGACCATTAATACACAAGATGACATAACCCAGAAACCACAGCTATGCACATATCCAAAGTAAAAGAAGCTTACAAGAAGGTAAACAGGGAACCAGAGACATCAGTTGACATGTGAGAATAACTACAACCAAAAAGAGGGAAAACACTGTGTAGTTACAGAACTTCTAAATGGTAAGAAAGTCAAGAGAGTTGCACAATAGAATGGATGGTTCTAATCTCAGGGAGAAAATTATAAATCACTGGGTAACCTCAAAGAAAAATGGTAAACTGTCACATCACAATAAAAAAGAGGACAAGCACAAATATTCAGCAAATACTAAAACAACAGCAACAAAGGAAATAACACAATTCATAAATGTAATGAGCTCAGCACAGAAAATAATATGGAACAAAGAAACCAGGGACACCATGAAACAACACATAACAAAATGACAGCAACACATTCAAACTTATCAATAATTACCCTGAATGTTAATGGATTAAATGTGCCACTCAAGAGACGGGTAGTTGCAGATTGGATAAGAAAACAAAGCCCATCAATATGCCATCTACAAGGGACACACCTTAGAGACAAAGACAAAAATAGACTAAAAATCAAAGGTTGGAAAAAGATATACAAAGCAAATGGCACCCATAAAAGAGCAGGAGTGGAAATACTAATTTCAGATCAAATTGACTTTAAGACAAAAACCACCATACGAGACAAGGAAGGACACTATATAATGATTAAAGGATCAATTGAACATGAAGATATAACCAT
>NW_006921591.1:4081519-4115977 GCF_000298275.1 Orycteropus afer afer
AGACAAACAATCAGTGTCATCCACCACATAAATAAAACAAAGGAGAAGAACCACATGATCATATCAATTGATGCAGAAAAGGCATTTGATAAAATCCAATACCCATTCCTGATCAAAACTATCAGCAAAATAGGAATAGAAAGGAATGACCTTTCTATACATAATAAAGGTCAACTATATAAAACCAACAGCCAACAATATACTCAATGGAGAGAGACTGAAACCATTCCTCTTGATAACAGGAATCAGACAATGATGTCTGCTATCACCACTTCTATTCAACACTGAACTGGAAGTCCTAGGTGGGGCCATATGGCAAGAAAGGGAAATCAAAGGTATCCAAATTGGTTAGGAAGAAATCAAGCTATCCCTATTTGCTGATAATATGATCCTATGCCTAGAAAAGAAAACCCAAGAGATGCAGTCAAAAATCTATTAGAACTAATTGAGAGATTTAGCATCGTGGTGGGATATAAGATCAACATCCAAAAATCAGCTGATCTTTGACGTTGTTGTTGTTATGTGCCGTCGAGTCAGACCCAACTCATAGCGACCCCTTCTTGGGTTTCTGAGGCAGTACCACTACAGAGGTAGATTGCTAAACTTTCCTTCCGAGGAGTGGCTGGTGGGTTTGAACCGCCAGCCTTCTGGTGATCTTTGATAAAGGGCTGAAATACATTAAATTAGGAAGAGAATGTTTGTTTAATAAATGGTGCTGGCAACACTGGAGATCCATTTGCAGAAAAATGAAACAAGATGTGTACCTCACACCATACACAAAAGCTAACTCTAGATGGATCAAAAACTCAAATGTGAAACCTAAAACTATAGAGTCCCTCAAGGAAAAACTGGGGGCAAATTACAGGCCCTAATATATGGCATAAATAGACTATCAAGCATAACCCAAAATGTACAAACAGCAGAAGAGAAAGTAGATGAATGGGACCTTCTAAAAATTAAATTTTTATGTTCTTCCAAAGACTTCTCCAAAAGAGTCAAAAGAGAACCTACAGATTGGGAAAAAATATTTGGCAATGACATATCTGACAAGAGATTTATCTCTACAATTTATAGAAAACTCCAACACTTCAATGACAAAAAGACAAATAATCCAATTAAAAATAGGTAGAAGACATGAATAGACACTTCACCAAGAAGGATATTCATGTGGCCAATAAACATATGAAGAAACATTCACGATCATTAGCCATCAGAGAGAGAGATGCAAATCAAAACAACAATGAGATACCATCTTGCTCCAGCACTAGTGGTAAAGTTCAACAAGAAACAAAATAACAAATGCTTGCAAGGATATGGAGAGATTGGGACTCTCATACACTGCTCATTGAACTGTAAAATGGTACAACCACTGTGGAAAGCAGTATGGTGATTCCTTAAAAAGTTGGAATTAGAAATACCATTTGACCCAGCCATTTCATTACTAGGTATATATCATAAAGAAGTGAGAGCCCTAACAAGAACAGACATATGCACACCTATGTTCATCACAGCACTTTACAAGAGCCAAAAGATGGAAACAACCTAGGTGTCCATCAGCTGAGGACTGGAAACCAAACTTTGGTACATACACACAGTAGAATACTATGCAACCCTAAAGAATAACCTAGAATCTCCAAAACACTGCATAACGTGGATGAACTTGGAGGACATTATGCTGAGTGAAGTAAGTCAATCACCGAAGGACAAATATTATATTACACCGTTATTGTAAAAGTCATGGAACGGTTTATATATGGAAGGAAATTTTCTTTGTTGGTTACTAGGGGTGGGAGGGCAGGTTACGGAACACTGTTAGATAGGTAGAGATAAGTATTGATTTGGGTGAAGAGAAGGGCAATGTACCAAATATGAGTGGTCAGTGTGGTGGCATTGAGGAAGAGGAAGACATAGAGAGCTACATGGGAGGTATAGACAACAAAGATGAACCCTTTTGCACATACAGTACTGCGTTGTCAGTGAAGGCAAACATGGGTATGTGGGTGGATAGATGGGTGGACAGGCTGAACTATTAGCTATATCTATGAAGCAAGGAGTGTGCCCAAGACCATGTGTAGGGTTGGCAGACAATGGTCCTGTAAGTGTATTTTTATGATTCGAATTCCCAGGTGTATAGTAGAGCTGACAAGGGACAAGGTTGTAGGCACTTCTTGATCACAGCAAGCTACCCAGAGGGACTTAGTAGTTAAAACTGTGGGCTTGGGACCATAGTCACAGGGGACATCAAGTTCAGTTAGCATAACATACTACACAAAACACTGTTCCATCTCCTACTTTGGTGAGTAGCAACTGGGATCTTAAAAGCTTGCAGGCAGCCATTTAGATGCAACAATGAGTCTCTCCTCGTCCAGAGCAAAGAGGAATGAAGAAAACCAAAGATTCATGGAAACAATTAGTCCTAGCAACTGGTACACCATCCGATCTGCAGCCTATATGACTATGAGACCAGAAGAACTAGAAGTTGCCCAGCTACCACTGTTAACCACTCGGAGGGGGATCTATGTAGGAGATCCTGGATAGAGAGGGAGAACAATGTGGAACAAAACTCAAAATCATTTGGAAAAAAAAGGGAGACAAGGTTTGCTGGTCTGATAGAACCTGGTGGAACCACTGAGACTATAGCCCCTAGCTGCCCTTCAGGTTTGGAATTGAACTCACATCTGTGGCTTCCAGCCAAACAAAAGACAGGCATAGGAGTTGAACATTGACCTGAGGTAGATGCACTTTTGGAGAGAACAATCATCGGAGAAAGAAGGGCTGCTTATGCACAGAGAGACAGCTCAGGGGGCAGGAGTGCATGGAGGGATGGACAGAGGGAAGAGGTAATGATCAGGAGGAAGTGGGAGGGGAGCATTGTGGTAAATTGTGGTCTATGTCATGAGACAAAGTGTATATGAACTGCTGTATGGAAAGTGAATTTGCTCTGTAAATTTTCACCCAAATCACAATATAAATAAATAGATAGATGGATAGATAGATAATTAAAAAAAAAAGCACCATCCAATGGTATAGAGCTTTTTGGTGCTGAGGAGGGAGAAAGAATGACTGGAAACATTTAGGACCCAGGACAGTCCCCAAAGGTTTAATTTATAGATTGCTATCCATTCCCTGGATTTGTCTGCCAATTTATTATACTGTGGTGGCTTTCATGTTGCTGTGATGCTGGAAGCTGTACCACCTGAAATTCAAACACCAGTGGGGTCACTCATGATGGAACATTTCATTGAAACTTCGAGATCAATACAGACTAAAAGAAAGATGTAGTGGTTCACTTCAGAAAAAATGACCACTGAAAACCTTATTAATATCAATGAAAACCCTGTCTGATATAGTGTTGGAAAATGAGCCCCTGAAGTTGGAAGGCACTGAAAACATTACTAGGGAAGGGCTGACTCCTCAAAATAGAGTCAATCCTAATAACGTGAACAGAATAAAGCTTTTGTGACCTTTATGTGCTGATGTGGCATGACTCTAAATAAGGGGAAACAGCTGCAAACATGCATTAATAATAAGAATATGGGATGTATGACATATAAATGTAGGAAAATTGGAAGTTGTAAAAACTGAAATGCAACATATAAAGATTGATATCTTAGGCATTAGTGAACTGTAATCGACTGGTACTGATCATTTTGGATCAGACAGTCATATGGTCTACCACACCAGGAATTAAAAATTGAAGAGGAATTATGTCACATTCATTCTCAAAAGGAACATTTCAAGATCTATCTTGAAGTACAATACTGTCAGTTATAGGATAATATCCAAACATCTACAAGGAAAACCAGTTAATACTATTATTAGTCAAATTTATACACCAACCACTAAAGCCAAAGAAGAAATAGAAAATTTTTACCAATTTCTACAGTCTGAAATGGACCAAATGTAATCAAGATTCATTGAAAATTATTGGTGATTGGAATGCAAAAGTTAGATATAAAGAAGAAGAATCAGTAGTTTTAAAATAGGGCTTTGGTAATGGAAATGATGCCAGAGATTACATGACAGAATTTTACATGACCAATGACTTATTTGGAGCTCTGGTGGAGTAATGTCTAAGGCATTTGACTACAAGTAACTTTTTTCAACAATTTACACAGTGAGTATAGATGTGGACCTTGTCAGATGGAATGCACAAGAATCAAATATACTACATGTGGAAATAGACAATGGAGAAGCTCAACATCATCAGTCAGAGCAAGGCCAGGAGCTGACTGTGGAACAGACCATCAAATGCTCATATGCAAGTTCAAATTGAAATTGAAGAAAATTAAAACACGTCCACAAGAGCCAAAATACAAGCTTTCAAATACTGGCAGGGTCACTCGTGGTGGATCAGTTTCAGTGAAACTTCTAGATTAAGACAGACTAGAAGAAGGATGGGTAGCATAGTGCCTAAGGCACTTGACTGCTAACAAGAAGGCTGGCATTTCAAACCCACCAGCCACTCTTTGGAAGGAATGTTGGGCAATCTACTTCCATAGAGATGCTGCCTTGGAAACCCAAGGAGGGGTCGCTATGAGTCAGGTCCAACTCGATAGCAAATAACAACAACAACAACAGAAGAAGAAGGATGTGGTGGTCCACTTCTGAAAAACTGATCACTGAAAACCTTATTAATATCAATGAAACTCTGTCTGATATAGTACTGGAAAATGAGCTCCCAAAGTTGGAATGCACTGAAAATATAACTGGGGAAGGGTTTCCTCCTCAAAGTAAAGTCAATCCTGATAACATGGATGGAATAAAGCTTTCGTGACCTTTATGTGCTTATGTGGCATGATTCTAAATAAGAGGAATTCAGAGACCATCTGAAGAAAAGAAATAATGCACTGAACACCAATATCCAAAGACCAGACAAGTTAGGGATGACATCAAGGACATCATACATGAAGAGAGAAAAGGATCATTAAAACACAGGAAAGGAAGAAAAGACCAAAATGGGTATCAGAAGAGACTCTGAAGCTTGCTCTTGAATGTAGAGTAGCTAAAACAAATGGAAGAAATGACAAAGTAAAAGAGCTAAACAGATTATTTCAAAGGGCAGCTCAAAAAGACAAAGTAAAGTATGATATTGAAATGGGCAAAGATCTGAAGTTAGAAAACAGAAAGGGAAGAATATGCTCAAGCTGAAAGAAATGAAGAAAAATTCAACCCTTGACTTGCAATACCGAAGGATTCTATGGGAAAAATATTGAACGATGCAGGAAGCATCAAAAGAAGATGAAAGAAATACACAGAGTCACTATACTAAAAAGAATTCATCAACATTCAACCATTTTGGTATATGGTCAAGAGCTGGATATATTGAAGGAAGAAATCCAAGCTGCACCGAAGGAAGTGGCAAAAAAAGAAGGCTACAGGAATTGATGGGAGCTCTGGTAGCATAGTGCCTAAGGCACTTGACTGCTAACTGGAAGGCTGGCAGTTCAAATCCACCAGCCATTCCTTGGAAGGAAGGTTGAGCAATTTACTTCCGTAGTGATACCACCTTGGAAACCCAAGGAGGGGTCGCTATGAGTCAGGTCTGACACAACGGCACATAACAACAACAACAACAACACAGGAATTGACAGAATACCCACTGAGACATTTAAAAAAAATGGATGCAGCACTGGAGGTGATCATTCATTAATGCCAAGAATTTGGAATATAGTTACCTGGTCAACCAACTGGAAGAGCTCCATATTTGTGCCCATTGCGAAGAAAGGTGATACAACAGAATGTGGAAAATATCAAACAATATTATTAATATCACACACAAGTAAAATTTTGCTGAAAATAATTCAAAAATGGTTACAGCAGTATATTTACAAGGAACTGCCAGAAAAGCAAACCAAATTTAGAAGTGGATGTTGTTTTCGTTCCCTAGTGCTGCTATAGGGAGCTCTGGTAGCATAGTGGCTAAGGCACTTGACTGCTAACCAGAAGGCTGGCAGTTCAAACCCATCAGCCACTCCTCGTAAGGAAGATGGGGCAATCTACTTCCGTAGTGATACTGCCTCGGAAACCCAAGGAGGGGTTGCTATGAGTCAGGTCTGACTCGATGGCACATAACAACAACAACAACAGTGCTGCTATAACACAAATACAAGTAGATTACTTTAACAAGCACAGATTTATTCTCTTATATGTTAGGGAGCTAGAGGTCTGAGTTCAAAGTGCCAGCTCTAGGGGCTGAGTGAAGGCCCTTTAACCTTGGGCTTCAGCTCTGCCTCTTGCTCCCGGCCCACTGGAGCTGGAGGCATCTCTTAACTCAGGCAGCTGTTGGCTGCTGAAGCTGACAAACCCAAGGTCAACAAGCAGACTGGCACAATCCCGAGATTATCAAGCAACACGACAGGCCCCTAGTTCAAGTCCAGAAACAGTTCCAAGATTGGCAGGCAACATGGCAGGCCACTGAATGAAGACTTGGCTAAATGCAGGATCCAAACACATCAAAAAACTCAAGACCTTCCTCAAAGTGTCTTCTTATATACTGGAAGTAGGCCACATCCTGAACAACTAATTAGCTGCTTGCAGTTGATCACACCACAATCTCATAGTGGGGAATAACTTCATCCAGCTGCCCAGCCACTCAAAACCATAGCCCAGCCAAGTTACACACAACTTTAACTACAACAATATGGAATAGGGGCTATCATTGCTGATGTCAGAGGGATCTTGGCTGAAAGGAGAAAATACCAGAAAGATGTTTACCTGTGTTGTGTTGACTATGCAAAAGCATTTGATTGTATGGGTCCTAACAAATTATGGCTAACATTGCAAAGAATGGGAATTCTGGAACACTTAATTGTGCTCATGAGCAACCTGTGCACAGACCAAGAGGCAGTTGTTTGAATAGAACAAGAGGATACTGCATGGTTTAAAATTAGGAAAGATGTGTGTCAAGGTTATATTCTTTGACCATATTTACTCAATTTGTATGCTGAGCAAATAATCTTGAGAAGCTGGACTATATGAAGAAGAAAGCACCATCAGGATTGGAGGAAGACTTGTTAACAACCTGTGATATGCAGATGACACAACCTTGCTTTCTGAAAATGAAGATGACTTGAAGCACTTACTGATGAAGGTCTGCAGTATGGATTACACCTCAACATAAAAGAAAACAAAAATCCTTACAAATGGACCAATAAGCAGCATCACGATAGATGTAGAAAAGATTGGAGTTGTTTAAGATTTCATTTGACGTAGATCCACAATCAACACCCATGGAAGCAGCAGTCAAGACATCAGACATCATATTGCACTGGGCAAACCTGCTGCAAAAGACCTCTTTAAAGTATTGAAGAACAAAGAAGTCACTTTGAAGACTAAGGTGCACCTGACCCAAGCCATGGTGTTTTCAGTCCCTTCATATGCATGTAAAAGCTGGACAATGAATAAGGAAGACCAAAGAAGAATTGATGTAGTTGAACTATGGTGTTGGCAAAGAATATCAAAAGTACCACGGACTGCCAGAAGAATGAACAACTCTGTCTTGGAAAAAGTCCATTTGGAATGCTCCTTAGACATGAGAATGGCTAGACTTTTTCTCTCATACTGGTCATGGTGTCAGATGGGACCGGTCCCAGAAGAAGGATATCATGGTAGGTAAAGTAGAAGATGAGAGAAAAATGGGAAGACCCTCAAAGAGATGGATTGAAACAGTGGCTGCAATGATTGGTTCAAGCATGACAGTGATAATAAGGAAGGTACAGGACAAGGCAGTGTTCCGTTCTGTTGCACAAAGGGTCGCTATGTGTCAGAACCAACTCCAGGCAACTAACTATCTATCTGTTGCCTGCCTTTTTGAACTCCACCACCTTCACCATCACAGTCACTAGTGCCTCTTTTCCTCCTTTCTTTCTACTTTCCTAGGGTAAATCTTAAAGCCTGCAATTGGAAGCCAATATCCCATACTTCATGAGCCACAGTCAAATAAGTCCCAATTAAGAGATCTTGGCACTATTGTCATGAAACTCATGAACCTTAAGAAACTGTTTTTTATTTTTTACTCTTGCCATAACTTTTTATGCTCAGAATAATCTGCCCTCTATTCTCTGTCACTAAAAAATGAATAGTCAGAGAAAAATAACTTCAATTTGTTAAAGCCAAACCTAAAGAGGAAAGCAAAAATGGTCTTGCTTTCAAATATTTTACTATAGTCCAAAGCCAAATGACACAAAAGATTTAGATGTTTATGTTAAACCTTAACACTGGCCCAGCTATGACAGGCAGCTATTTTATAGCAGTATCTTAGTTCTTAGGCAATGAAGATACACCTGGCCTCAAAAAAAAAAAAAAAACTCACTGCTGTCAAGCTAGTTCTGATTCATAGCAACCCCTTCTTGGGTTTCCAAGGTGGTATCTCTACAGAAGTAGATTGCCGTCTTTCTTCTGAGGAGTGGCTGGTGGGTTTGAACCGCCAGCCTTCTGGTTAGCAGTCAAATCCCTTAGGCGCTATGCCACCAGAGCTCCTGATGATGATACAGAGTTTGCTAAACATAAAACTGGAGAAATGACAGAAATGCTGAAGATCTCCTAAGATGCTACAGAACCCTGGTTTTTATGCGTTTGTTTGTTTGGAGATATATGTATATATATAAATATTTTAAAATAACAGCACAACTTCATTAAAATACTTAACAATTTCCACTTTCAGCACGTATACCTGTATCAGTTGCCATAGAATCAATTCCAACTCATGCTGATGCCATGTGTGTCAGAATATAATTGTGCGCCAAAGGGTTTTCAATGGCTGATTTTTTAGCAAAGCCTGATTTTTCACCAGGCTTTTCTTCCAAGGCACCTCTGAATAGATTTAATGTCCAATCTTTTGGTTAGCAGCTGTGCACATTAACCATTTGCACCACCCAGGGACTCTCCAGCAAGTTTAAATCCACTGCCATCAAGTCCATTCGGACTTACAGCAACCCTAAAAGACAGGGTAGAACTGCCCTGTAGTGATTCCAAGGCTGTAAATCTTTATGGAAGCAGCTGGCCTCATTTTTCTCCCAAGGAGCAGCTGGTGAATTTGAATCGCCAATCTTTTGATTAGCAGCTGAATGCTTTAAGCACTGTCCTACCGGAGTTCCTTCTGGCAGCTATGTCCTCACTGTTGTTATGTGCTGTTGAGTCGGCCCCAACTCATAGCAACCCCTCCTTGGGTTTCTGAGGCAGTATCGCTATGGAAGTAGACTGCCTCATCTTCCTTTTAAGGAGTGGCTGGTGGGTTTGAACTGCCAGCCTTCTAGTTAGCAATCAAGTGCCTTAGGCACTATGCTACCAGAGCTCCTAGTGCTGGTGAAATGTCATAATGTCCAGTACAGATTAGAATTGTCTTGGACCATCCTAATCTCTCCTGAACCAAAGTTTTTAAATGCAGTCCCCACTGGAGGACTTTTTAATTTTTCAAACCATGGGAACATATCTTCAATCTTGTAATGCTGACAAGCAGAAAACCAGATTCAATATAGACTTTTTCTTAACACAGTTTGAGAGATGCCTAAATTTTAAAACTCCACTTTCTACTGCAATGAGTTAACCAAGTCAGACATATTTTCTGCCCTCTGGAAGGGCATTAACTTGAAAGAAAGTCTAAAGAAACAAACTAAATACTATTGCCTGAAGAAGCTAGTATATTGCTGGAAGTCATTTGAAGCCAGAAAGAGAAAACAAATCAAACATCCCATAGAGTGGGCACCATGCAATAAATGTCTGAATTAATTTCCCACTAATACCCTTAAGTCTGAAGACTATCACCTTGTGTTTTAACTATTGGATGCTACGCATATCAGGCCTACTCTAGCACCTTTGCTATGGAAACAATCTGATCTCCATACAGGAAAGCAGGCGTTGAAGCTGCTAAATTGTTTCATGCCACATAGGATGTGCAGGGACCCCCTAAGCGTGCCTCAGCTGTGTGAATCATTGGGGCACCAGCAGACACAGCATCACCATTCAGACAACAGATGGTAGATCAAGGTCCTGCTAAAAGGAAGATGTCAGGACAGGAGGAACCATTCGGTCAACCACACACAGCTTTCTAAACTCAGCAGTCAGAGTGTGCCATTTTACAATGGGGCCTACTGTGGAATACAGGGTGCAGGATCTATGTGCTGGTGGGGTGCCCTTGGAATCACCAACATACTACTTGTTGTTTTTGTTGTTATGTACCGTCAAGTCGCACCCGACTCATAGTGACTCCTCTTTGGGTTTCCGAGGCAGTATCACTACAGAAGTAGATTGCCCCATCTTCCTTCTAAGGAGTGGCTGGTGGGTTTGAACTGCCAGCCTTCTAGTTAGCAGTCAAGTGCCTTAGACATATGCTACCAGAGCTCCCAACATACTACTATCAACTATAAATAAAAACAAAACCCCAAACCATTGCTGTAGAGTTGATTCTGACTCATAGCAACCCTATAAAACAGAGCAGAACTCCAAGGCTATAAATCTTAAGGGAGTTCCAGATAGAATGGTAGGAAAACATGGAACAAAACTCAAAATCATAAAATAGACTAGGCTTACCGGTCTAATGAAGGCGCTTTAGTGGTATAGTGCTGAAAGCATTTGACTGCTAACCAGAAGGTTCGCAGTTCAAACCCACCAGCCACTCCATGGAAGGAAGACTGGGCAATCTACTTCTGTAAAGATTTACCACCTCAAAAACCCAAAGGGGGTCACTATGAGTTGTAATGGACTCAATGACAGTGAGTTTGGTTGGTTTGGTTTTACTGGTCTGATGAGGAGCCCTGGTGTCACACTGGTTAAAGCATTTGGCTGATTACCAAAGGGTAGGTGATTCAAACCCGCCAGCCAGTGTAAGGCAGAAAGATGAGGCAGTCTCCTTTATAGATTTATAGCCTTGGGACCCTATGAGGCAGTTCTGCCTTGTCCTATAGGGTTGCTATGAGTTGCAATCGACTCAGTAGCAGTGGGGTACTTACTGGTCTGATAGGGACTGGTGGAACCCCCCAGACTATGGGTCTTAGTCACTCTTCAAACTTGGAACAGAACTCACCCCTGCAGCTCAATTTTCAGTAAAGTGAACAATAATACCAGAGACCAACATCAACCATATGCATCAAAAGGGCAGCATTTGCCCAGGGATAAAGCTAAGAAGGCAGGAAGAGATAGGAAAGGAGGAAGAAGGGAAATGGTAAACACAGGAAGTGGGAAGAGTGCTGTTACACTTCAGAGATTGCAATGAATGTCACAGAACAAAATGTGTATTCTTTGTTGAATGGAATACCAATTTGCTCTGTAAACTTTCACCCAAATCACAATTTAAAAAAAAAAGGGAAGAAGAATCTTTAAGGGCAGCAGATGGCCACGTCTTTCTCCTGCAAAGCAGCTGCTGGCTTAGAATCTCCAACCTTTTGGTTAGTAGAGGAAGGCCTGACCACTGCACCACCAAGGCTCCTCCCTCTATAAACACTGATTTAAAATGTTGCAAGTAGACATTTTGGTATTTTGTTGTTTTGCCTTTCACTACCACTTTTCTTTAAGTGTTGGAGGAGGCAGCAGAGATATTTTACTGTCTTTCTTTAAGGAACACCAAATGCTACAACATTAATGTATTAACATATGCATTAGCTTGAGCCGATTTGTTCCTGCAGCTGTGGCTTGCAGCTCCCCACCAGCGGCAGCAGCCATGAATCAGCCAGCATTAATGGGTGTGTTAATGAAGTTTCTGCAGTGGAATTGTTCCCTCCAAGAGGAGCATTAAAAAACCCATCCAGGAGCCACCATCTCTGTGGGCTGGTGTCTCTCACTGCCGCCCCCTCCCTCACCCAAAAGTAAAAGAAACTGAAGCCCAATCGAGGAGACCCCGCCTTGTGGGCGCAGGAGTCCAGAGTTAGCAGCGTGATCCCGTCTGAAATGTGTGTTTTAAATCGGAAGCGACTGGAGGAAGTTAATTAGAAAGCAGTCAGGCTGGTCCCGCTTCAACCACCTTGGCCCTGCTTGTCCATGAGAACCCTGCGGAGCAACACTCTGCTCTCCCCGCTCCAGGCCAAACACACACCCGGCTGGTCCTGCGACCCAGACTCCGGCGCTCTAATAACTGTGATTGATCCTAGGGAGACCAACAGGAGTTTCTTCCTGACTCTGAGGGCCACCAAACACTGTCCTGCCAACCTACTGAGGTGGGAGGGGAAGGGTTGGGAGAAATCAAACCCTCGGAAAAGCTAGTATAATTGGCGAGGAAGACCAGTAAGAGCGAGGCCACCCGCAGGACACTGACAGGCACCTCCCAGTGCGGGGCTTTTGCCCCGGGATTAGACCCCACATCCCTGGTCTCGTCCACAGATACGAAGGGCGCAAAGAAAGGGGCTTCTTGGTGAGGTTGGGAATTGCGTGCCAGTGGCAACGCATATCAATCATACGGAAGCCGGCTGGGAAATAAAGCCCTGTGTTTTGATAAATGTGCCCAGCAGGTTCTGTCTCAGCCAGATAGGAACTGCTGGTGTGGGACAGGGACTCTGCGAATGATGAAGAGTGACTCCCCTCCAAAGGCCTAAATTGTTGTTGTTGTTATGTGCCGTCGAGTCAGCCTCGAGTCATAGCGACCTCTCCTTGGGATTCCGAGGCAGTATCACTACGGAAGTAGGATTGCCCAACCTTCCTTCCGAGGAGTGGCTGGTGGGTTTGAACCGCCAGCCATCTGGTTAGCAGGCAAGTGTCTTAGCCACTATGCTACCAGAGCTCCCCAAAGGCCTAAGAGACCCCACAAATTCCTAGAGGAAAGCCACAGGTGATGGGAATCTTTACTAATCTAATTGGTGCAATACCTCTCAAAGGTCGAAAGAGGTCCAGGGCATATTTACTTATTTTTATAGGCATTTGTATATTAAAAAACGCCAGAGTCCCATAGTGCAAAAACAGTGGTGTATTTTTGTACTGAATCCTCTTACTGAGTTTAAGAATGGCCTTCCTTGGCCTGCTACCCTGGCCTTCATGGTGGGGGACAGCTTTGCTGATGGCTACCCTTTTTATCCCAAATCCAGATTGGTGAGGAGGTTTTTAAGATGTATGGAACTCACAGTGTCCTGGAATTCTCTATCCCACTGTTAAAAGTCCATAAACACGATTTTGCAGATTATCCAAATGAATGCAGTGAGATTAAGATGATTATTCCAGTTTCAGGAATGAACACGGGTAATCGTGTAATAGGCATCCCATTTCCTACCAAATTGCCTCTGAAAGCCTCATTTGCATCGGAGCCCGTCTGCTTTTCCAAGCACCCAGTTCTTTCTTAGAAGCCTCTAGAAGTGAGTGAGCCCAACCCCACCTCTTTTACCTTCCCTTTTGAAATATAAGTATGTTTTTCTTCTGAAAGAACTGGAAACCTGGCCAACCTTCTTCTGACAGAAAAAAGCCACAGTGACTGCTCTGAAAATACGGCAGAATTGAAGTGGAAACCTTCCTCCCCTCTGAACTCCACTGTTCCTCACCAGGAAAGTATGCCACCTCTTGCTTCAGAAACTTCCTCTCTGTATTAAATATTCAGTCACTCCCATGCGGGGTAGCCTTACACAGTGGGTGTTCTTCACTGGTTTGTCTAATAATTAGCTAAATGCTTTCTGACAATCTGTTTGCCTTAGAGAGTAAATCTCATGATGCCGCTAACATTTCAAAAATAAATGATCAGGACTGATTCCAGCCAGCTCTCTGCCCCCATGGCTCCATAATCATAACCACTTTCCTTTCATTCTTCAGGAGAGAGGAGCCTACCCTCTGGTCTGTGTCTGATGGGCATTGTCCAACCTTCAAGTCTAGCCTTTCCTTCAAAGGTCACTGAAATTCATCCTCCTCTCTCCTTGCAAAAAATCTCTTAACTACTAGTGGCAATTTTAAAGCTTTTCCACAGATTCTTTGGCATTCAGGTCATGGAAAAGTGTGGTTTATGTCCTTTTCTTTAGTGACTTGCTTGCAACCTTGAAATGACTTCTGAGGATAGGTCAGAAAAGGCCATGTTTCTGTTTCCTCTTGGAACACTTGATTTGAGAGAACTGGGGTGCTATATAAGGAGCCCTGATAGCACAGTGTTTAAGCACTTGGCTGCTAACTGAAAGGTTGGCGATTTCAGCCTACTATCTACTCTATGGGAGCTCTGGTAGCATAGTGGCTAAGGCACTTGACTGCTAACCAGAAGGCTGGCGGTTCAAACCTACCAGCCACTCCTCGGAAGGAAGATGGGGCAATCTACTTCTGTAGTGATACTGCCTGGGAAACCCAAGGAGGGGTCGCTATGGGTCGGGTCCGACTCGACGGCACATAACAACAATAGCAACAATCTACTCTATGGGAGGAAGATGAGGCAGTCTGCTTCCATAAAGACAGCATTGGAAATCCTGTGGGGGTAGTTCTACTCTGCCCCGTAGGGTCACTGTGAATTGGAATCAACTCCAAGACAGTAAGTAGGTTGGGTGTGGTTTGAGGGGGTGCTATGTAAGAAGGCATCTGCCTACTCTGAGATCACCAAGTGTGAGGAAACTCAGGCCCTTGGAGAGGCCATGTGTAGTGCTCTGTCCAAGAAGCCTCACCTGAAGTTTTGGCCCAGAGAGATCATGGACTGCTAAGACAAATGAGTGGAGATACCTCCAGAGGATCCTAGCACCTAGGAGCCAAATAATCTCAAGGCATCAAGCCTTCTCCACTGAGCATTAGATATTATTTCCCTGCTCTGTCCTATCTCATTCTTAACCCATATAATTTATAAGCATTATAAAATGGGTCCATAACTAACCACTCAGTTTCAGGTGGTTTGTTATACATTAATAATAACTGAAGTGTCCCTCACATCATACCCCACCCCAATCATTCTCTTCCTCAGAAGCATTCAGCACCTCTGCATTCAGAGAGCACCAGAAAGAAAGGCCACCACCACCCACTGCCATCAAGTCAATTATGCCACCAGAGCTCCTTTACCAGAAGGATATCAACCTTAATTAGCAGGTCATTAGTACTTTTACAATACACCCTTAATCTTCTTCTTTTAAGTTAGATTAAAATGTGCTTAAGTTTAGAGGTTTGGGTTCTGTCAACACTTATGTGTGTGTATGTAAGTGTGTATTTTGGGGTGTGGTATCATGTTGGAAGAAACATTTTTTAGAAGAAAAGTCTAATAGCTTTAAAACTTTCTGACCCACAATAAGGGATACATTTTATATTCTTACCCAGTATTTTGGTTACTTCGTGCTACTCTAACAGAAAACACCACAAATGGGTGGTTTGAACAAACGGATTTATTCTCTTACAGTTTTGGAGGCTGGAATTCCAAGTTCAAAGTGCCAGGCTGTAGGGGCTGGGTTGAAAGCCCCTTGACCTTGGGCTTCAGCTATTTCTCTTGTCCCCGGCCCACTGAAGCTAGAGGCATCTCTTTACCCAGGTGGCTGCTGGCTGCTGAGGCTGACAAACCGAAGGTTGGCAAATAAAATGACACAGTCCCAAGATTACCAAACAACATATCAGGCCATCAGTTTAAGTCTAGAGACAGTCCCAAGGTTGACAGAACACATGACAGCCTGCTAAATGAAGACTCGGATACATTCAGCGTCTAAGTGTGCCAAAAAACTACAGACCATTCCTAAAGATTCCTTAACTACTATAGCCAATAAGCGAACACAAGCATACCTGGAATACATTTCATGTAACGATATGTACTACTTGTGAAGAATTCTGATTCTCTATTAAATTTTTTACGATGCTTGTGAACACTAAATCACACCTCACCAATGGGTTGCAACCCACATTTTGTAAAATACTGCTTTAAGTACCAAGGTGAGGAGGAAGAGATAAGAGGGGTATGGAGGGAAGATAAGAATGGTCCAGGGGCTTGGCAGAGCTAGGAACATTCATGAGGTTCTGTTTGCTACCCACCACACTTCCTCTTCTGGGAGCCCCAGGCAATTGGACTCTTGAGCATCGCAAAAGCTCAGTCAACTTGACCTTGACACCACTGAGGCTGAGGAGCTAACGGTGGGCTGGCCAAGTCCTGCCATGTGATCTACTTTGTTCACCCTAGCTGTAGTCTGAGCTGGAAAGTATAACCAGCAAATATTTATCTGACCTCTCATGAGCAGCTATGCAAGAAGGCTTCATGGGGAATTGAAATAAAACCTGCCTGAAGGGTGAGTTACAAATCACTTAAGAATTATATCGTCCAAGTTCTTCCCCATATAATCATGAACTGAAAGACAGTAGCTCATTAGGATCTTTAACACTGAACTCAGTGTTTCTCAGCCAGAACTGTAGTTTTATTCAAAATCTATAGCCTTGCCTCTTTCCAGCAAATTCCCTCCCCCAAAGCTGATTGTGGGGAGTCAAACTTCTTCCCCCTCACTCATCACCTGTTGCTTTGATTCAGAACCCACACTTGGCCACCTGCAGATGGTATATAAGAAGCTCCAGGAAAGGTGGCTGGCCCATCCCTAGCACACCTGTCACTTAATCACCCCACTCAGATGTTTGCCAGGTGACTCCAGCAGGAGCAGCAGGGAAAGCCAGTCAGCGGTTTGTCTCCTAACCGCTGGGCCATCTGCCTTAGCTACCTTGAATCCTTTAAAAAAAAAAAAAAACACCCGCAGTAAATAACTCCACAGTCATATAAAACCTCAGTTAAACTGGAGTTCATGCCACACACATTCTTATTTAGATAACTAGTTAAGAAATGAATCACTCCCACCAGAGGATGGGCCCTGAGAGCATCATACTTCATTAGCCACTTAATAAAAGCTGCTTGATGGTGATCATTCCTTCCCTGAAGAGGGCAGCTGTGAAAGACAGTTTGGTTCTCTAAGTAGTTTTATCTCTCTCCAATTTGTCGGAGAGTCAGTCTATCTTGCCATAGGCCGCACTCCCTAGTGACCCAAACTCCATCTCCCCATGAGTACTGCCAGTCAAGCTCTGGGGCCATGAGGTCAGTGTCTCCCCCAGACATTTGAGTCTAGTTCCTTGGTCTTTGATAGGAGAGCAATAGAAAGAGGTATAGAAAGAGGCACAAGGAAAGATAATCAGTCCACTAGACAATGGAATAGTTTTGTGGCAAAGTAATCTTTGAAAACATTGGTAAGGTCCAATTTCCTCCTTTGCCAATGAGACCGGAACTGGATGGTGTCTGGCTATCATTACTGAACATTTTGATCAAAGAATTTCTGGAAGAATCCTGATCAAAAGGGGGACAATGCAAAACAGAGTTTATAATTCTCCAGGAAACCTGACTTTCTGGAGCTTGGAGGCTGGATGAACCTCTAAAATTATTACCCTGAGATAATCTTTAAACCTGAAACCAAAAAATATGCCCTGAAGTCTTAAAACCAAACAATAATAAAGACTGTCTGCTTTGAGCATTATGCTTTTTAAAAATCTATCTATATGGGACCAAACTGACAGCAGCCGCTTGGAAGCTTAGGGGGCAGTGAATTTATGTTAAAAGAGAAAGAACAATTCAGAAAAGGAGGTTGCAAATGGCCACACAACTTGAAGAACGTAATCAGTTTCAGTGAATTGTATATATTGTTGTTGTTAGGTGCCATCTAGTTGGTTTTGACTTACAAGGATTCTATGAACAGCAGAGTAACACAATGCCCAGTCCTGTGCCATCCTCAAAATCACTGCCATGTTTGAGCCCACTTTTGTAGTCATGGTATCAATCCATCTCGTTGAGGGTCTTCCCCTTTTTTGCTGACCATCTACTATACCAAGCATGATAACTTTCGCCACACATTGGTCCCTCCTGATAACATGACCAAAGCAGGAGACATGAAATCTGGCCATTCTTGTTTCTAAGGAGCATTCCAGCTATAGTTCCTTCAAGATAGATTTGTTTGTTCTTCTGGCACTCCATGGTATAGTCAATATTTTTCACCAACATTGTAATTCATAAAACATTTGTAAGGTCTAACAAAGTCTCCCACGGCTTCTGGGAGCCCTGGTTCTAATAGATGTTTTGCTAAATTTAACCAAGATCAGTTTCCTCCTTAAAAAAAAAAGTCACTCTTTTCCTGATAACCCGACGAAGACTTTCAACTGAGTATTATGTCAAATGGAAACAAATACCTAATAGAGACTTTTAAAAGTTTCTTGCCAATTGGCTTTTTCTTGCTCAGGTCTCCTGGTCTCCTGTTAATTCAAAATGATTTAACAAAATGAAATCCATAGAGGGAAGTCATTGCAAAACTAAAAAGCTCAGCACGTCTCCATGAAACCACTCTGCTTCAGAGATTTTTCAACAATGGTCATCCTCTTTGCCACTTTTATATCAGTGATGCAGTAATGTGTTGTTGTTGCTTTCAATCTTTATACTATTTTAGGAATCCCTGGCTGGCTCAATTACTCAACAAAAGGTTGGTGGTTCAAAGTCACCCAGAGGTGCCATGGAGGACAGGTCTGGTGATCTGCTTCTCAAAGTTCACAGCCACGAGAAACCCATGGAGCAGTTCTATTTTGTCCACATGGGGTCCCTATGTGTCAGAATCAACTTGAGGACAACACTACTATTTAAAAATACTAACAATACTAGGAGCTCTGGTAGCATAGTGCCTAAGGCACTTGACTGCTAACCAGAAGGCTGGCGGTTCAAACCCTCCAGCCACTCCTTGGAAGTAAGGTTGGGCAATCCTACTTCTGTAGTGATATCGCCTCAGAAACCTGAGGAGGGGTTTCTATGAGTCAGGTCCAACTCAACGGTGGCACATAACAACAACAACACTACTAATTTAAAAAACAAGTCAGATTTGCTGTTAATTTTCAACATGTCTGATCTGAAGGTACAATCACAAAACTGGATACTACACACTGCATTAGGTTCTCTCTGACTAAAACCTGGCTTAGGACATAGTTGGCCCTCTTAGTGACTAAAGTGAAGCCATTGAAATATGCAGATTCTCTGCATCATAGCCAGGAAATGTGATTAAGAATATGAGAAAATGTGTTTTCATTTTCTACAGGTGGTGTTTTTGACCCCCAATCAGGAACATGAATCGTTAAAGTCCACTGACTGATCCCTGTCACCATACTTTCCTGCTAAATGCCCCTATGATTGACAGAACACATTTGTGTCAACTGAAAGGAAACAGTTCCTATTACGGTAAAACCTCTCAGGATGGGAAGTAAATCCAATCTCAAATTCATTAGTGTCATCCTCTTTCTAACTGAGATGATAGCAACAAACACTGAGTGATTGCTAGGCAATGCTTTTGGGATACTGATGTTTCAATAGTAGAATTCTTGCCTTCAATGCAGGAGAACCAGGTTCAATTCCTGGCCAGTGCACTTCATATACAACTATCACCCATCTGTCAAGAAGAGACTTATGTGTTGCTGTGATGCTGACAAGGTTTCAGTGGACATTCCAATCTAAAACAGACTAGGAAGAAAGGCCAGGTGATCTGCTTCCAAAAACCAGCCAATGAAAACCCTATGGAACCGATCATGGGGAGGGTGCAGGACTGGCAGCGTTTCATTCTGTTGTGCATGGGGTTGTTGCGAGTTGGAGGCTGACTTCTTGATGGCAGCTAAAAACAACTACAGTAGGCACTACATTATTCACTTGATCCTTAAAATAATCCTGAGAGGTTTTTCTCTAATTTTATAGATGAAGAAACTGTTAGAAACTTTATATAACTCCTAAGCTATACAGTTAATAACTATTACCAGACCCAAAGCGCAAACTGTTTCTCTAAAGCCTGTACTTTTTTTTTTTAAATCATTTTGCAAACCCTGCCTGTTATAAAACTCAATTTCCAAAATCTCTGAGTTTTAAGAGAAATGTGATATTTTTTTAACTTACAATGAACGAAGCTGACATTTCAGCAGCAGACTGAAACTCTGGGCATTCTGTAACCAATTATACCAATATCATGTAACCTTTAGGTCTCTTAGCTGAGAGCTCAGCCACTTTATTCCCTTCTTAGAACTTTAATAGAAACATTTAAGAACAATTAGGAACTAAAGTGTCTTTCATGCTGAAGAAGCCTTTACTCCCAGATAAATCAGGGGAGAAAAATTTCAAAATATCACACCATGTGCTGTTGTTAGTTGTTCCAACGAAAAATTCCAACTTGTGTTGAACCCATGTGTTTCAGAGCAGAACTGTGCTTCATAGGGTTTTTAAGGCTGTGATCTTTCAGAAACAGGCCTTACTTCTGAGGTGATTTTGGGTGGGTTTGAACCGACACAACTTTTTGGTTATTTATTCAGTGTTTAACCACTTTTGCCCCCAAATGCAAACTTACTGCCATCAAGTTGATTCCAACTTATAGTGACCCTATAGGACAAAGTAGAACTGCCACATAGGGTTTTGCCAAGACTGTAATCTTTATGGAAGCAGATTGCTACAACTTTTCCCCATGCAGTGGCTGATGGTTTCAAACCACTGACCTTTCAGTTAGCAGCCAAGCACTTTCACAATTACACTACCAGGTCTTCTTTTGTCCCACCCAGGAACTCCTTAATATCTCAACAAATTTAAAAAAATGCTTGGTCAGAAATACAACAATGAACACCCAATTTTTATGATCAGAATTACTGGTTGGATAGACACTGGTGGAACTCCCAAGTCTCGGGTTATCCTTCAGGCCTGGGAATGGACTCACTTCCATGGAGCGGCTCTCAGCCCAACAGTAGAAAGACCTACAAGCAGAACACCTACCCCAGGGAGATGCACCCCCCCACCACCCTAGGGAGATACACTTCTTAGATCAATCAGATATGAGACAACACAAGGACAGCATTCATATACAGTGGAAGCTGGACAGACAGAATGCATAGATACAAAGGGCACAGGGAAGGGGTAGACACAGGGAGGAGAAGGCAGGAGAGCCTTTTATGGTTGGGGGATTATAACTGGGATCGTAAAATTGAATGTGCATAAACTTTGAGAATAAAATGAATCTGCTTTGTAAATTTGTACCCAAATTACAATAAAAATTTTTAAAAAAGAAAACTCAATTTTGAGTTAACTAAGTCCAGGTCTCCTCCTAACATGATTAAAATGTCTGCCTAGGACCAGCAGCTAAGAGCAAAATATGTGAAGGAAAAGCTGATAGAAGTGAAAGGAGAAATAGACAAATCCAAAATAATGGTTTGAGATTTCAACATGTCTCTCTCAACAACTAATAGAAAAACAACTATAAAGAGAACTCAATAATACCACCAACCAACAGAATCTAGTCAACATTTATAGAATGTTCAAGCAGAATATTCAAGACCATCTTTAAGAATACGAGAAATATTTAAGAATATGAGAAAATATATTTTCACTTTCTACAGATGGTGTTTTTGACCCACAATCGGGATCATGAATTGTTAAAGTCCACTGTCTGCTTCCTGTCAGAGTGTGCTGACAGGGAGAAGTCATTGGACTTTAACAATGTCATGTAGTCAACATTTATAGAATGTTCAGCAGAAGATACTCAAGACCATCTTCGGGGCCATAAAACAAACCTCAACACAGTTTGAAAAAAACTAATATCACACAGAGTGTTTCTACAGCCACAGTGAAATCAAACTAGAAACCAGTAATAAAAAGATAACAGAAATTCTCCACACTTGGTAACTAAAACTAAATACACTTCTGAACAATCCATGGAGCTAAGAGGAAATCTGACGGAGTAAGAAAATATACTGATTGAACTGAAAAAGTGCAACATATCAAAACATGTGGGACATAGCTAAAGCAGTGCTGAGAGGGTAATTTATAGCATACAATGATACATTAGAAAAGAGGAATCATCAAATCAAAAACTTCCTTTTCAAGAATCTAAAAAAAAAAAAGAGAGAGCAAAATAAACCCAAAGCAAGCAGAAAGGAAATAATAAAGAGCAGAAATCAATGAAATTGAAATAAGAAAAATGGAGAAAATCAATTAAAGATATAATTCTTCGTAAAGTTCAATACAATCGACAAACCTTTAGCAAGACTGAGAAAAAGAAGAGCAGACACAATTGCCAATATTGGGAATTAAACTGGGAATATTACTATAGATCTTTCAGACATTCAAAGGATAGTAAGGGCAATTCTACACAAGAAATTTGACAAATTGTATGAAATGGACCAATTCTTGCAAAACATAAACTACCACAACTCACCAAATAGATTATTTGAAATGCCCTATAACTATTGTTGTTGTTATGTGCCATCGAGTCATCTCTGACTCATAGCTACTCCTCCTTGGGTTTCCAAGGCAGTATCACTACAGAAGTAGATCACCCAATCTTCCTTCTGAGGAGTGGCTGGTGGGTGAACTGCTAAACTTTCGGTTAGCTATAACTATTGAAGGAATGGAGTTCCTAATTTTAAAGATTCCCTAAGAAAAAAAATCTGTTGGGCTAAATGGTTTCACTAGAGAATTCCAACAAAAATATTTAAAGAAAAATTAACACCAATCAATGTAAATGTAGTATTAAAAGGCTTAAGAATAAAACTCATAAGATCACATCAATCAATGCAAGAAAAGCATTTGACAAAATTCAACAGCCATTCATGATAAAAATTCTAAGAAAAACAGGAAAAGAGACAGAGAACTTCTTCAATTTCACAGAGAGCATCTACCAAAAAAAAAAAAAAAAAAAAATGCCAGAAACTGGACAAAGTTGTATCTTCTACAAAACAAATACAAATAAATAAATAATTAGCAACAAATCTAATAAGGATATTGTAATATCCTTGGTATATAAAGAGCTCTTGTTAACCATTAAGAAAAAATGTGCAAAGATTATGAGGACAATTTTCAGAAACTAAAATACAAATTAATAATAAACATTCAAAACAATATTTATCTGACTAGTTAATCAAAGATATGTGAATTAAAGAGAGACCATTTTACCTATCAAATTGGCAATAGATTATAAAACTAATATTCAGTGCTGGTAAGAATGAACAAACTATCTCTACATTGTTGTGGGAAAGTAAGTTGGAACAGCTTACAGTCACAACACATTGTGTGACCAAAATGACCAAAGAGAGAAAAATGCTTAAATCGAGTATGGTATCCTTATATTGGAATACTATGTAGCTATGATGATTTTGAAAAAGGTTTCATGACATAATAAAAACAGCAGCATATAAAACTGAATATACAAAATTATGACAATTAAAATTTTATAGCTCTGTAGCTTCAAATCTTTTAATTGCAGAAAAGCAATAAATTCTTCGAAAAATAATTAAAACATGGTACTTAACTTCTTTTGCTGGGGCTGCAGAGATGCTGAATCTAAGTTCAAGAGGTTTTTCTTATCCTGATTTTTCTCTCAGCTCCTGAAAGTTCTCTTGCTAAAGTAGTTCTCTTCCCCTGTTCCCTCTATCAGTGGCAGCTGACATTCGCATTCAATTAGCTTCAGAGAATCCCCTAATTCAGCTGAGATTCTTGGATATGGAACCCTCCTTTCCCATTGAGCTTGTCAACCAATCAATCAGTGGAGAGGGACCCAGAAGGATGGCTCTTAAAGTTCAAAGGAAGAGTGAAAAACAATTTATCATCCAGGAATTGTTAATACTTTTGCTGCCATGTCTGCCTCAATGGAAAGTGGCACATGGTTCTGATTACCTTCTTGTCACTCTAACTGCCAGCAGCCCTGTCTGCCAACTTTGCTGGGAGGTTGGCACGCTGTCCTTGTGCAAATGTTCTGCTTGAAAATACCTGATCTCCCTCCTTCCCCTACCTATTCCCACCACATCACTCTGAAACCTTCCTGATTGCTTTTCTTATTTGGGAATCCAAAGTGTCACTCAACAAAATGAGAAACAACCAGTGAATTGGGTTATCTCAAAAGCTTCCATGGTCAACTATTTCTATGTAAAAGGGAAAAGAAAGGGAGGAAGAGGAAATGGGGGCTTTCAAGGGTCTTCCAAAATCTTTGAAAATCATGTTTTTTTTCCAAATTTCCCAGCATAGTCTGTCTCTGTGCCTTAGTTAGAGTGTACTAAGCTAGACTGTTCTTCCTGGAAACCACAAGCTCATCCCATAAGGTGACAACCTTGACTGTGTACTTTTTTTTGGAATTCAGACACTTCTGGGCATTTCTAGCAGGTAAATGAATAAAAGAGTTGGAGCAGCCTCATATATGGGGGTGGGCAATGCCTGAACACATAGCAGCTGGAATCCATGGTGAGAAGCCACCACTTGACATCTATGCTGGGTATCAACTTTGGTCTGACCAGCACTCCTTCTTCTGACAACAGAACTCAGGTAAATGACGCTTCCTGACTCAACTCTATAGGTAGGCACGGGAGCTGGTCATGGTCAATGACAATATCTCATTCCTTGGCCAAAGTGATTCAGAGTTCAGTAGATGATCCAAGGTAAACAAATCACAGTCAATTCTATGTTTTCTTCCCTAGAGCTATTTGGGAAGAGGATGGTTAGCTAGGATAGTGTAAGCCTGTTGTTGATGGTGGTCATTTTTGTTACCAGCTGGGGAAAGGACCTGCCTGAGATAACTATTCCTGATGAGCACAGAAGCTTCCTATAGACATCTATGATCACCCCCATCTGGCCATACATGGACTCCTCTAAGTTTTGGTTTCATTATTCCAAAAATTTCCTCCTCCCTTTTTAAAGCTGTTTAGAATGACTTTTCTATCTCTTCTAACATAAGATTTCTGAGTACTATAAGCTCTCAGGCAAAACAACTGACCTATTGGGAAAATGAAGTATCCAAGCTTGATCTGGATAGTTTGTACTAGGGGTGAGAAGAGAAGGAAGATTAGATCAAGCAGCTGCTGGCAAAGCTCCATTACACTTGTAGCCCTTCAGGGACTTGCCCCAGAGTCTCTATGGAGAAGAGACATAGAGGAAGTTAAAAGCACAGCCTAGTAATAGATGAGAACAATAGCTGGAGGAAAGGGCAAAAGAGCCAACAGGGTGGAAGATCTGTGAAGGTCACCAGAGCAACCCATACCCTGCCACCACGGAAGAGAGATCAGAGGAGGAAGATACCTCAAGAGTAGTCAGGAAGACTGAAGGTAAGAAGCACTTCATGGGGATTTGTGAAATGAGTTCTCGAGGCTAGAGAGGCTGGAAGGTACTGTACTTGCAGTCATTTCACCAGGAGAGCCCCAAGCCACAGATTCACTCTTTATGACTCTATCATACCAGTCTGCCACGCCTCACTTGTTTTTTTAGGCATGTGTAGCCCTGAGTCATAGGAACTTTGCCTATTCAACGAGGCTTAGCTCAAATTCTTGAGCCTGACTAAGATTTTGCAGGCAGACTATTCCAGGACTCAGATCTTCTCATCTGGGCTCCATTAGCACTTAGCATCTGTACCATGATCTAACACTTAAATTATATCATCTTGCATCATATACACTGCTTTCTATGGGACTAGTTTAATCTCCTCAATGAGACTGAAAATTGTTTGAAAACGAGGCCCTTACTGCCATTGCTTCAGTGCTGTCCATATTTTCCCACCCCTCAGGCAGTGCACTTAGTAGGCTTCCAGCAAACCTGTCTTTCACTGATTAAGACCTGCTCACTACTTCCCAGTCTTATAGTCACTTACTTGCAAGGACAAGGGTAATGAAAATTAAGACACCCAACTGTTTGATTTTAATTGCTCATTCCATCTACCTGCTTAACTTTACAGAGTAGTTTTCCCATGCAAAAGTCTTCATTTCAGGACCTGGAGATGGATTTTTTCAACTGCTGATTTTCCAGCCTCACAAAAAATTGCAGAGGCAGACCTGGCTATAGAACAGACTATTTTGTTTTCACCTGATCACAATCAGAATCACACTTTCATTGCAGAATGATATTAATCGAATCATCTGAATTGTTGATACAGCATCAAGATATGACTCTCCTGTGAACAGATACTTCAAAGTCATCTTTCCTTGCTCAGTCCCAGGATAGATTCAAATTGTCAGTGAAAGCTGTAGGCTAAGGGGATGGCTGTAATAGTGGCTAAGGCACTTGACTGCTAACCAGAAGGCTGGTGGTTCAAACCCACTAGCCACTCCTCTGAAGGAAGGTTGGGCAATCCTACATCCGTAGTGATACTGCCTCGGAAACCCAAGGAGGGGTCGCTATGAGTCAGGGCTGACTCGACTGCACATAACAGCAACAACAACAATCAGAAAATAAACCAGGGACTGGTGAACAAAGTGGAAGGGGGTTAATATGGAAATGGAAATTTAAAGTACCTAACTAGTTGCCACTGAGTCCATTTCAATTCATGAGAGCCTCATGCGTGTCAGAGTAGAACTATACATCATGGGTTTTCAATAGTTGATTTTTTTTTGGAAATAGATTGCCAGACCTTTCTTTTGGGGCACATCTGGGTGAACTCAAATCTCCAACCTTTGAGTTAGCAGCTGAATGCATTAACCCTTTGCACCACTCAAAGAGTCCTTATAGTACCTAGTTAAGACAATTTGGACAAAATTCATTCATTCATTCATCCATCGCTCATCATTCAGCAAATATTTATTGAGCCCCTCTCATAAAGCACACGGCATACACAGAGCAGTGAGTAAAGGGCCTGCTCATGGTACCGACTGTAAACGTAACTATGACTATTCTCAACGCACTGCCATCGAGTCAGGTCTGACTCATAGCGACCCCTCCTTGGGTTTCCCAGGTGATACCACTACAAAAGTAGATTGCCCAACCTTCCTTTCAGCCCTGGGAAAACAGCAGCCCCTGCCTTTAGAAAGGTCAAGTGTGTTTAATGAGTTAAGGAACTTAGCCAAGGCCAAACCTCTCCTAAGTGGTGGCCCAGGATTCTATTTAAGGATGATACTCCTGGACCGCACCCTTCCTCATGAGGCAACATGGCCTCAAGAAAATTCTGGATTTAGCCACAAGATGGTCACTGTGACTTTGGAAAGGACAGCTCCAGAAAAGCAGTAAGAAGACAAGCCACACTGCAGTGGGCTGAGAAGGGGTGGGAGGTGCACAAGTAGAGACAGTGAGTGGAGATCACACTTTCTGTGGAGGAAAGAAGAGGTCCAGCAAGAGGGGGAGGGGACATCAGCGGAGGAAGGGTATTCTTTCCTTTCCTTAGTCGTTATCATCATCTTCTTTTTTTGATAAAAGAATCCTGAACATATTTAAAAATGGATGAAAAGAGTAAGTAGTGAAAAACAGACTGAAGGTATAAGGGAGAAACGTTGCTTGATAAAGTCACACAGCAAGACTGTGTGAAAGGCAGGAGGAGAAAACATTAGGATTAAAAACAGGGAGATATTAGATATTAGAGGACATGAATGGAACAAGGACCAGAAAAAAAAAAAAAAAATAAGGCAGTATCATTGGAGGAGAGGAAGATATGAATGTGGAGAAACTGCAGTGTAGCAGAGATCAAGCTTAAGTGGAGAGTCTTAGGGCTGAGCAGTGGAGGTGGGCAGAGGAGGGGTGGGGACACTTCAGAATGGTGAGAAGCTAGGTGCTTATGGAAGTGCCAGAGGCAGGCTTCCTAGAGAAAATCAAATTCCAACAGGGGCAGAAGTGATGGAAGGGATAGAGAGCAAGGTAGTCAAGGCTGGGTTGAAGGTGGAAAAGAGAGAGTATCTAGAGCCAGAGCCAAGTGGGAGAAGCAGAGAGAAGAGAGGACTCAGGGAGCACAGACACTACAGAAAAAAAATGTTGGGTCAGGAGGTAACAAGGGTAGTAAAGTTCTGGGGTGCCCTTAGGACCAAATTGAAGACTCTAGTCTGATACCCACATCCCCACTCCTGCTTCAATACTATAAGGTGTGTAATTATGTGTCAGGGGAAGTGTGGGTCACCCACAGTGTAATCAGCATTCTAAATCTAGGTGACATTACATTCTAATGCTTGGGCTGGAGGACCCCATCCCTGAGAGGTTGCCAGGACCTCTTCCAACCACAGCTCATGTCTCAGGTGGGATGCAGCCTCAGTGGAAGTGTTATCTCACCACTCAGACCCCACCTTTTCAGGACCAGCAGCAGGCAGCGTGAGCTCCAATCATTAATCAAGCCCATCCCCTGGTTGAGCAGAACATGGAGCTCCATTACACTGGAACCAGCATCTGTGCTGACTTGGCAAATGATGCTCAAATTATTTTGATAGATTCCAGGAAGAATGGAGTGGAGGAAAAATTCTTCAGTCCTTTTAAACTATTAAAGCAATAGTCAGTCTTACAAAAATCAACTATTTTTCTTCTCATTCTTGCCAATTATTTCACCTCTTGCTCATTGCAGCAAAAAGAGGGAGTATATAAAAAATAGTAAGCATTACAAGTTACTAAGAACTTAGAAAATACCAAGACTATGCTAAATTCATTAAATGAACTATAGGAACAAATCTTTTAAGTAGATAGCCCCATTGGGCAGATGATGAAACTGAAGAACACAGAGTTTGACTTACTGACTCAAGTCACAAGGTAATTAGTAACCAGGATTTAAGCTCAAATTTGCTGACTCCAGCAACCTTTCCACTGTCTTCATTAGCCACACAAAGCACTCAGCAGTCCACAGTGCTTTTGCTAGCCCTTCTCTGGAAGGATTGCCCAATAAGGCCACCAATTCTTGGATGGCCCTCTGTGGTGGGTGGGTGGCTTCATCAGAGTCAGAGGGAGGTTTACACCTAGGAGGTGGTGCTGGTATATCTAGCAGAACTCTATCTCTAAGGCCTCCCTGGAAACTTTGAGTCAGCAATCATATACTTCCAGCCAGGGCCTGCTGCAAGCCCAGGTAAACCAGGTGGCCCTGTAAGGCAAGCCATTGGAGAAAAAACTTTCCAAGTTTGAGTTATTTAGGTAGTCACATCCCTATCCAACAAGGTCCAAACACTATGAAGGGGAAAGAAGGAACCCACCCACTGCCACTGAGTCTATTCTGACTCATAGTAACCCTTTAGGACAGAGTAGAACTGCCCCCATAGGGTTTCCAAGACTGTAAATCTTTACAGAAGTAGACTCCCTAATCCTTTTCCCACAAAGTGGCTGGTGGGTTCAAACTGCCTACCTTTTGGTTAGCAGCTGAATGCTTTAACCACAGTGCCACCTGAGCTCCTTACGTGCTTCTCATCGGTGAAGAAACATTTCCTAAAGCACTCCCCCCAAAGTTCTCATGTTTCATTGGCCAAAACAGCATCATTTGTCCTATCCTAAGTAAATCATTGGCAAGGGGACTACCATGATTGTCCTAGATGAATGATTCCTAATCCTGGCTGCATATTTTAATCACAAGAGATTTTATTATACATCAATGCCAATTAAATTGGAATTTATAGGGATGGAGCCAAAGTATCAGTGCTTATAAGAACTCCATACATGTTTCTAATGTGTAGTCAGGATAGAAAGCATATGATTGGACTAACCAAGTTCACCACCTGGTGCTGGACCAGAATCATGAAGAAATTCAGGGCTCTGCTGGGAAGGATGACATGGTCAAATTAAACAAATTAAACAAGTCTTTGGAAAGACCAATAGCCAGAAAGGCTAGAGTAGAGGGCCAACAAAAATGAAGGAAACTCTCAATGATATGGAATGGCACAAAACCACAACAACAGACTCAAACACATCAACGATCATGAAGACAGTGCAGGACCAGGCAACATTGGAGCTGATTTGATGGCAACTAACAACATCTGGGCAGGAAGATGGCAAATGGAGATAGCAATGGTGAGTTCTTGGCTGTGGCTGTTATAGCCAGTCCCATCAACAGGCCTCTAGAGGGAAGGGAACACAGAACATAAAAACACTCATGGAAAGAAAAGAGGATGAGAGAGGAAAACAACCATAGAATATGACTAGGTAACGTGTACCTGATGGGTGGACTACAGTGTGCAGAACCTAAGATTTGATGCTAACCTTCTTCAGTATTTCACACGTCA
The DNA here is from genome assembly GCF_000298275.1 of Orycteropus afer afer. Classification (NCBI taxonomy): domain Eukaryota; kingdom Metazoa; phylum Chordata; class Mammalia; order Tubulidentata; family Orycteropodidae; genus Orycteropus; species Orycteropus afer. Next base: position 4,111,325 of record NW_006921591.1, read on the forward strand.
CAAGATTTTCTGTGTATCATCTACTCCTCCTTAGATCCATTCTCACCATACGACTGAGTTTGGTCTCCTGAATAAGTGATGTCCAAACAACATTACTGATAAGCTATAACTAACAAAAGGTTTGATGGGCTGTGACAGGAGTGTAAAAATATGAGACAGTAGACCCAAGAGAACACTCTTAGATCAAAGAGCACTGGAAATAAACAGGCCTAGCTTTGCGATTTTGCTGTACCCATGCTTCTGGTCTCCTAGAAAACTCATCTAAGTGCATGTGCTCATAAAGACTCTAAATGTGACAACTGCTTTGCTGGTTCATAGGTGAGAGTCTTGGGAAGATTGCAACTTGAGAGATGCTTCTCTATGAGTATCCTTCCACCTTTCTCTTCTCAATCCCTCTCAGTGACAAATGTCAGAGTTTGAATGTTAGTATCTGTTCTGGTTACCTAGTGCTGCTCTGACAAGAATATACTACAAATGGGATGGCTTTAACAAACAGGAGTTTATTCTTACAATTTGGAGACCTTAATCCATGTTCAAAATGCCAGGTTCTAGGGGCTGGGTAAAAGCCCCTCAACCTTGGGGTCCAGCTCTGCCTCTTGCTCCCGGCCCACTGGAGCTAGAGGCTTTTCTTCACTCAGACAGCTACTAGCTGCTGAGACTGACAAACCCAAGGTTGACATGTAAAGTGGCACAGTCCTAATGTTACCAAACCACACAGCAGGCAATTAATTCAAGTTCTTTGTAAGTCCCAAGTTCGGCAGAGCATACCAAGCTGCTGAACAATGACACAGCTACATGCAGGGTCCAACCATGTCATGAGCTAGTGACTATCCCCAAGGCTTCTCCATATATACAGGAAGCAGACCACATCCCGAAGGTAGCTACTCAGTTGCTTGTGATAGATCCCACCATAGAGTTGGTTGACAATCTCATCATGGGGAATAACTACCACCAGCTGCCCAGCCACTCAACCAGGCCCAGCCAAGTTGACATACAAACATAACTACCACAGTATCCTTGGCTGAACACCAGAATCACCTAGGGAGCTTCTAAATGATCCCAATGCTCAGGCCAATCCCCACATCATTACATCAAAATATTTAGGGGCCAGTTGCAGGCATCAATTAATGTTTGGTCTGTAAGACTGGATAGAGGATGGTACCAACTGAATGCTTTTGGACAATACAAAATGCTTTTTTTTTTTTTAAGATGGTTCTTGTAGCTGGGTGCAGCCTAGCACAAGCTACAGAGAAGAAATGAGATGGAGTTAAGAGTCTGTAGAGAGAGGAGGTTAGAGAAGAGAATGTCCTCTCCTGCCCACCTACCCAGGACAGAGCATTAACTCAGCTTTGACATCTGTTAATAGGAAAGTTCAAAGAGAAAATTATCTTGAATACTGGATGAAAGGAAAGGGAGGAAAATGCCATTAGCAATGACCCAGAAATTTACAATAATCGAGTCCATTAGTGGTATTCGTTTATCATCTGTAATGTCACTCTGCATGTTTCCAGGTGGGGCCACCCATCAAGGCAACTGAGGTCACATTGGCAGCTGGGGAAATCCAAGATGCTTGGTTGGTGGCTCAGATAGCTGGGCCCTCAGGGTCAAGGGGTTTAATTTGAAAACTAATGCTTCTGTGTTCCTACCAGCAGATAATAACTGTTTTCTGGGGGCAGGACTCCCATCTCAGCCACTTCAGGTCAGCCAGGAGGATAAATATGTTCTGGACAGTTTGGGTGTCTCATCTTCTCATAACAATGAATTTTTTTTTTTTTTTACAAAGTAAAATGGGCTCTGCTGGATGGTGTGGGAGGATGTTCTATGACAGTGGTTCTGGTACTTTGTAGCATATCAGATTCACCTAGGAGCTTTTACAAATTCTGATGTTGATGTCAGGCTACATCCCACACTTATTACAACAGCATCTCTGGAAATGGGATCAGATAGCAGTGTTTGAAACTCCCCAGGTGACTCCAGTGTGCAGCCAAGTCTGAGAAGCAGTAAGCGAGAGGTGTGAGATTCAACCCAAGCTACCTATGAGGATCATCTTTGGAGCTTTTAAGGGCCCTACCCCCATAGATTCTGGTCTTACTGGCCTGGGGTCAGGCTTGGGACTGGGATTTTCAAAAGTTCCATTAGTAGGACTCCAATATGCAGCTGGGGTTGAGAAGCACTGGGCTGGAGCATGGTGATTAGTCACAGGGAGAGGTAGCCATCCCTCGCTGTAATTCAGTGCTTCTCAAATCTTAGTGAGATTGGAATCCCCTAGGCAACTTGGAAGAGTATATATCAGGACCTGTCATACCTGGCTGAGCCTGGGCTTCTGTGTTCTTCAGTGGTTCTCCAGGTGATGCTCATACCCACAAATAGTTGAGAATCAGTGCTGAAGAAATGCTCACAGGATGAAGAAAGGCATGGCCCTGAACAGTTTCATATGACCAGAAATTTTATAAACTATATTCTGATTGTAAATGTTCAAAGGAAGCATAAATTTGAAAGAATACTATGGCAGGAAGATTAAGAAATTGTTTACAAATATCACCACCTCTTAATGTTTGGTTTGTTTTAAAAATCTGTGTTCTTCAATAGTGGAGCATAGCTGTGTTTGTTTTCACATTCTTGTGGTCTCAATTCTCCTTTCTTAAAATGATCTCACCCTTTGCCTCCTCTCTGGAATCACCACAAACTTTGACATTTAATGTAGCAGAATTCATAAGCCCTAGGGTCTCTATGAGTCGGATCTGACTCAACAAGCAGTGAGTTTGAGTTGAGGGTCAGAGGACAAGGCCACCTTCAATTAGGCAGTAAACACTGTTTGGTCAGGCTTTTATGGAATAATGCTGCTTTTTTAATGAGGAGTATTTTCACCGATTTCGTGTTCAGACTTGTATAATGATGACAAATGTCTTAACAGCATATAGTTTGGAGTTCATTGTGTTTATCCTAACAACTGAATAAAATATAAATTTCATTTTTTATGTTTTGCTGCATTGAGATTGGTGTGAGGTTAGAGAAGTGGGAATAGATTCACTCATTCATTCATTCTACATATATTAAGTGCCTACTGTGGGCTAGGTTTTGGTGCTATGTAATAAAAGAGACTATCTGGCAACAAGTGGCTTACTCTAATGGGAGACAGGAAAAGTACTGGAGTGGTAGAAGCATTAAGTGCTGTGAATCTCAGAAAGAATATTTAACCTAATCTGAGGGTGTCCCAAAAGGCTCTATAAGTGATAACTGCAGAATAGAATCTTGAAGAGTAGGTAAAGGAGTTGGCTAGGCAGGGACTAGGGGACAACTTGCATTAGAGACAAGGGACTGCATCTATGCAAATGTGGTAGGCCTGGAGAATGCCTGGAGAGATGGATCAAAAAGCCCTGGCAAAAGGAGACTTTGATGGAGCCACAGGAGATAAGGCTGGAGAATTTGACAGGGCCCATCACTGAAAGGTCTCATGTAACACACCAAAAGGCTTGTATAACACATGAAAGAATTTTTCCAAAGGCAAATGAAAAATCATTGAAGGATTTTGAGTAAGGAACCAAACATAATCCAATTTAAGTTTTAAGAAACATACTTTAGTGGGAGTGTGGATGATGGATTTGTGGTAGAAGAGACTAAGGCACAGGATTTTAACCTTGACTGCAAGTTGGAGTCATCAGAGGGAATTTAAAAAAAAAAAAAAATTTGCATGGGTCCCACCCACTGAAATTCTAATGTAATTACTCTGGGGCATGGCCTGGCATCAAGATAGTTAAAAGCTCTCCCAATATGGAAAATTTACATTGATTACAAGTAGTAGTTTCACAATTATTGTAATTGATGTGAATAAGTTGTACACCTGTAAATAGTTGAAATGGCAAATGGTGTGTGGTATGTATTTTTACAACAACAATAGAAGAGTGGCTGCTGAGGCTGCTTATATACAACAAAATACTTCCTGGGATGATTTGATGGCTTTACAGGTTTAGGGTCATGGTTTCATGGGATATTCTAGGTAATTCCTAATTGGTTGCATAATGCCTGAGGTCTTAAAAGCATGCAAACAGCTGAGCAACATACAACAGTTGGTTTCTATTTGTCTGGAGCAACAGGGGAAGAGGAAGAATCAGGAATAAGATGAAAAAATGGAATGCATAGCTAACTGCCTCCATGAACAATTGCCTCCTTTGCCATGAGACCAGAAATGGATGGTGTCAGGATACCACTACTGAATGTTTTCATCACAGATTTTGTAGAAGAATCTTGACCAAAAGGGGAAAAATGCAGAACAGAATTTCAAATTCTCATGGAATCTAGATTTTCTAGAGCCATTGAGACAGGAGGAACCCCTGAAAATGTTGCCCTGAGGTAATCTTTAAATCTTAAACCAAAAATATTCCTGAAATCTTCTTTAAACCAAATAATAGTTTAGCTTAATTAGGAAAGGATATCTTCCCAGAGCATTATTCTGCTTTAAAGGACTATCTATATGGGATCAAATTAACAACAGCAACTTGGAAGGTTTAGAGAAGCAGCTTAGGTGGTGTCTTAGGCTGGGTTCTCTAGAGAAACAAAACCAATGAGATGTATATGTATGTGTGTGTGTGTGTGTGTGTGTTTATATATATATGTTGTTGTTATGTGCCGTCGAGTCGGCCCCGACTCATAGCG
>NW_006921591.1:4116177-4121468 GCF_000298275.1 Orycteropus afer afer
CCCATAGTGACCCCTCCTTGGGTTTCCGAGGCAGTATCACTACTATGGAAGTAGATTGCCCCATCTTCCTTCCAAGGAGTGGCTGGTGGGTTTGAACCACCAGCCTTCTGGTTACCAGTCAAGTGCCTTAGGCACTATGCTACCAGAGCTCCTTCTGAATAGTCACTGTTCATTTTTATTTGGGTATTCTTTGTCTACTTCCACACCGGTATGGAGGTGGGAGCAAGTGAAACATACCAGGATCCAGCAAGTGACCCAAGGTGACAGACCCTCACCCTCCGCTGTTCACCCCTTCCTCTACCACACCCTTTTAGACTTCTACATTCCATGCTTTAGCACCTCTCTAAACAAAGTGTAGAACTCTGGTGGCACAGTGGATAAGGAATGTGACTGCTAACCAGAAGTTCAGCTGTTCAAACCCAACAGCTGCTCTGAAGAACGAAGATGGGGCAATCTACTTCCATAAACATTTGCAGCCTCAGAAACTCAAGATAGGTTGCTTTGAGTCTGAATCAACTCAATGGCAGTAAGTTTGGACTTGGTTTATAAAAAGTGGTTTGAAGTCCAGCAGCATGGACATTAGCTGGAACTTGCTAGAGTGTCAGATCTCAGGCTTCCCCCTAGATCTTCAATTCAGAATCTGCATTATAACAAGATTCCCAGGTGACTGGAATGACCATTCCATTTGAAAACCGCTGCTCTAGCTTTTTCCAACTATGTTACTTACTGCCTTCTGAATATATCATGAAACTTGCATGTTAACACTCTTCTTGGAGCATTTGCTTCTCATTCTTTTTCCTTCATCAGTCGTATCTTCTCTCTGAATCCTCCCATGGCCCTGCATAAAAGAACTACTTACTACTTTGAATGTGTTTCTATAGACTTTGTCTGAGTGCCACCATGTTGCTTTCATTTATCCCCATACCCACTGTGGTCCCGGCCTAAAGTCACTGCTATAAGTTGTACTTGTGTTTAGTGAATGAAACACAGGCATCCTGATTCCTAGCTCAGTGTCCTAACTGGTGCACTGCAATCATTATCCACACATGGAAAGTCATGTCTGCTTCCAAAGACTAGTGCTATAATTTAAGCCCCAAATTTCTCACATTGCTTTTGGCTGATACTACCCCAAAACTGGGGAAAGTTCTGGGCTTGCTCTTTTCTACAAAAATTCAGAAAGCCATATCTCACTCTTTCAAATTATTTTATATGCTACATAAGGCTCCAGTTCCATTTTGGGGCAGGCTCTTCTTCCAAGTTACCAAGAAGATCTAAGTGTGTCTAAGAATTTGTAGGTCAGACAGGTTTGTGCAGTTCTTATTTAGCCTTACTCTAGTCCAAGAAAAGGCTCAAAGCCTTTCCAATGATTTAAAAGCTACACATGCTGCACCTGAAGGTGATTGTGATGAAGAATTTGTTGCTTCAATAGTTTCAAAGTGAGAGCAAATTTAGGTAACATTAAAGGGCAAGTCTGTTTTTTTTTTGTTGTTGTTGTTTAGGAGTTGTTCATGAGTGGACATTCATAAATGGGGACTTCCTGCAGTTATAAAGAAAGGCAGTATTTCAAAATATCAGAGACTCATCAAGCACTTAATTTTTTGAGTGTGGAAACCATCACTCTCCTTATTTCTGACTATAAAACCTGTTTTCTAATATGGCAAGAAAGAGCAACCATATTACAAACATATATGACCTTTTTCTTTTCTTTTTTTATTTTTATTTTTTAATTTTAAGAGCTTGTTTTACATTCAACATTACCTGTACATTTAGTTTCATTAGCCATTTACCATGTCCAACCCTAACTCAGTCTCCTCCCCTCTCTACCCTGTAACCCTCTCTCTGTGACCCTCATATATAGGCACTCTTGTTTGTCCTGCATTTCCTCAATTTGAATGTTGGTCCTCTGGTGTTCCATGGTCTATTGCTCTAACGGATGTATTACCATAGAGTATGTGGGTGCGTCATCCTGGGTTGAGTGGTCTGTGTGTACATCTTGTTAACTATTAGGCTGAGAGCCAGCCCCTGGAGGTGTGTTTTATTCTAGGTGCAGAATGAATTCCAGGGTCATAGTATTGGGGGTCTCACCAGATTTCATCTGACCAGTAATTCTGGTCATTATTCAGTTTTTGGATTTTGTTCCACATCTTCCTCCCACACTCTCCAGGATCTTCAGATTTGATCCTTTCCTGAGTGGTTGGCACTTGTAGCTGGGCACTATCTAGTTCTTCTGGTCTTTGGGGCCATCATGTTGTATGGCTGATTGCTTCCAAATGCCCCCTTTTTTTCCCCCCATTCTTCTTCGCTTCCAATGCCAGGAGACCATTAGCTGCATCTTAGATGGCCTCTTGAAAGCTTTTAAGACCCCAGTCACTACTCACCAATGTAGAATGTGGAGCAAGGCTTTTTATGTATTTTGCCGTGCCAATTGAGTCTGGTGTATGACCTTTTCCTTAATCTAATGTATAAATTCCTGGGTATAAAAATTAGAGGTTTTTTTTTTAATCCTTACAGGGACTTGGCACATAATTGGTACTTAATAAATGTGTTTGCAATGAATTGAAGAGGAACTATTTCTTTATATTTTTAACAGCTAAATTTCACCAAAAAGCATGTATTCACAGTGGGACAACCCACAGAAGCCCCTGCTGAATGTTTAGCTCCTCTTTCCACGTCTCCCTCTATTTTTGGAGTTGATCTCCCTAAGCTCGTAGTTCAAACCCACCAGCCACTCCTCGTGAGGAAGGTTGGGCAATCTACATCCATAGTGATACTGCCTTGGAAACACAAGGAGGGGTCACTATGAGTTGGTCCAACTTGACAGCACATAACAACAACAACAGTTACATTGCGGGTCCCTGGGTGATGCCAATATTTAAGCACATGGCTACTAACCAAAGAGCTGGTGGTTTGAATACAGCCAGAGGTACCAAGGAAGAAAGGCTTGGTGATAAATGTCTGAAAAATCAGCCATTGAAAACCCTATGGAGTACAGTTCTACTCTGACACACATGGGGTTGCCATGAGTCGGAGTTGATTTGATGGCAACTGATATTTGGATTTAGGCACATTGTATACAAAAGGATCTTCATCTCTGTGTCATTGGTGTTGCCTGAGAAATTGGCTACACAGCAAAAACACGAAATCTTAGGAAAAATAAGTATTTGTCAAGGGTCTCATGGAGCGATGGGACTGGTAGAGCATCTGGCACAGGTGTGTGGTATTCCTTCAACCAAAAAAGACTGGGGAAATTAGTAAGTGTGAGTGTCCATCCTCCACTAGCCTCCATTCTAGAACTTTTCATAAACTATCTCCATTCATTGTCACAAAAGGACAGAAAAAAAAAATACTGTTAGTCTCATTTTATAAGAAAACTGAGGTTCAGAAAGGCTAAAAAAAATTACCCAAATTATTATAGTTACTAAGTCTGGTTGTTCCCATAGGTGTCCTGTTCTTCTTGCCTCACAAGCTATGCTTTTTTTTTTTTTCTTTTCCCCATCTGTAGTGGACTGCCATAAGTCCTATTTTTCTAAGAACATGCCTTTTCTACGACCAAAAAGAAGCATTAGGACATAGTCTAAAAACTCTTCCTACCAAAAACATTCTTCCATTTATCATCTCTCATGGTAATTGAAATTCTCATATGACTCATTGTTTGGAATTTAGGTAACTGACAATCTCTGTTAGGATGCCAATGTTTTCTGCAATAGGAGCGAATTCCAAATTAAAACTCATTAAATGTTTATTAAGTGTTTACTTTGCCCAAGGCTCCATGGTAGATGCTGTGGGGAACAATAAAAAAAATATCTGTGCCCTCAAGAAACTTACAAGTTAAATAGAAATTTAAGATTTAGACAACAGTTCATTGTGATAAATAGAAGAGATATCACCAACCCCTCCAGGATGAATTGCCAAAGAATTTTCTTTGCAATTTCTATAGGCACTCAGTGACATCTCAAAATACGAATCTCACTAATGTAGTTTCTGTCACTCATCCTGAGGAGATGAGACTTGGGGGGGTGTTAAAAGAGGAAAAACCAGAGAGGACTTTGATGAAGAAGTGTCCCCCTAAGGATAGGCTGGGTTGGAATGAAAGTGCTTGAAATGTCATTAGAACTGACTGCACAAGGGCTATGTGTGGAAGGGGAGAATTCGAAAAGAAAAGTACTCATTCTGCATTTGCCTATGCTACATAGAGTTGTCTGTATCACCATATTTTCTCTCTTTAGGTACTTCAGAGAATCTCAAATGTTCTACCAGTTGCCATAAAGCTGATCCTGACTCATAGCATGTGTGTCAGAGTAAAATTATTCTCCATAGGGTTTCAATGGCTGATTTTTCAGAAGCAGATCACCTTTCTTCCAAGTATCTATAGGTGGATGTGAACCACCAACCTTTCAGTTAGTAGCTGAGCATTTAATCATTTGTGCTACTCAGGAACTGTCCAAATACCCTAGGTTGGAAGAAAATCAAGCCTGGTACCATATGATCATCTCTGTAGACAGAAAAAAAAAGCATTTGATAAAATCCAACACCTTTTCTTGATGAGAATCTTCAACAAGATTGGAATATAATGGAAATTCATCAATATGATTAAGGGAATACATGAAAAATCAACAAACCTTGGTAGAGAAAGACTGAGAGCTTTGCTCTTAAAATCAAGAATGAAATAAGGATGCCTGCCCTCACCACTTCTGCTCAATATTGTATTAGAAGTCCTAGCCAGAAATCAGACAAGAAATAGAAAAGGCATCTGAATCAGAAAAAAAAAAAGCGAAATTATTTCTGTTCACAGATGACATGATCCTATATACAGACAATCCGAAAGGATCACAAAAAAGCTTTTAGAGCTAATAGAGGATTTAGCAAAGTTGCAGGATACAAAGTCAATAAACAAAAAACAGTTGGGTTTCTATACACCAACAATGAGAAATCTGAAAGGGAAATTAGAGAAATGATAGCATCCCAGAAAATATAATACCTAGGAATAAATTTAACCAGGCATATGAAAGACAAGAACTCTAGTGGTGTAGTGCCTAGGCATTTGACTGCTAACCAGAAAGCTGGCAGTTTAAACCCATCAGCCTCTCCTTGGAAGGAAGATTGGGCAATCCACTTACTTAGTGATACTGCCTCAGAAACCCAAGGAGGGGTTGCTATGAGTTGAAATCGACTCAACAGCAGTAGTTTGGTTTGTTTGATTTAGCTATGTTAGTAAGAGTGAAATGGTATCTCATTGTGATTTTGATTTGTATATTTCTGATGGCCAATTATGTTCAGACTCATGTATTTGA
>NW_006921591.1:4134083-4136658 GCF_000298275.1 Orycteropus afer afer
TGGATATATAATTTGAACTACAAATCTTCTGGTTAGCAGTCAGATGCAAAAAGAGAGACAAAGGAAAATAACAAATATTGGTGAGGATCTGGGGAGATTAGAACATTCATCCTCTGCTGGTGGGAATGCAAAATTTGAAAGTCATTGCAGAAAACAATGTAGCAGTTCCTCAAAGAAACTAAAAATTGAACTAACATACAACCCAGCAATTCCACTGCTAGGAATATACCCAAGGGACTTGAAAGCAATGACGTGAACAGACATATGTACACCAGTGTTCACTGACACTTTATTCACAATAGCCAAAACATGGAAACAACCTAAATGCCCATCAGTAGATGAATGGATAAATGTGGTACAATGGAATACAACTCAGCTGAAAAGAAAAATTAAGTCTTGATATATGCTACAGCATGGATGAAGCTTGAAGACATTATGCTGAGTGAAATAAGTTAATCACAAAAGGACAAATGTTGTATAGCCTCACTTATATGAAAAGACAGAAAAGGCAAATAATAGACTAAGGTTTATTCTGCTTATCAGAAGTAGAAGAGTGGGAGATATGGGAGGGGCTTATACTTATGGAGCACTGAGTTTCTGTTTATGATGATAGAAAAATAACGTTGACTAAAGGTAAGGGTAGGAGCTCTGGTAGCATAGCGCCTAAGGCACTTGACTGCTAACCAGAAGGTTGGTGGTTCAAACCCACCAGCCACTCCTCAGAAGGAAGATTGGGCAATCTACTTCCGTAGTGATGCTGCCTTGGCAACCCAACGAGGGGTCGCTATGAGTCGGGACTGACTCAACAGCACATAACAACAACAACAAGGATAAGGGTTGCACAGCCTATTAATGCAATTGATGTCAATAAATCATATATATACCTATAAAAAGTTGAATTAACAAATGCTGTATCTGACTCGACAGCAGTAACTTGAGTTTGTGTGATAGATATTTTTACAACCACAACAAAAATGAATAGATGCTAAGGCTGTTTATGTACAACCAAATACCTCTTGGGATTTGGTTTCTTAGTTTCATAGGGCATCCCAATTAATTGGCCTAATAATATGTTTACTATGTCTGTTCTGCCTTCTAGTTCATTGTGTGATGTCTGAGGTCTTAAAAGCTTGAAAGTGGCCAGCCAAGTTACAAAATTGGTCTCCATTCACCTGGAGCAACAAAGGAAGGAGACTCAGGAATAGGAGCAAGAAACGGAATACGTAGTTAATTGTCTCCATGAACAACTGCCTTCTTTGCCATGAAACCTGAAGAAGTAGATGGTGCTTGGGTACCATTAGTTAACATTTTGATCAAAGATTCTGCAGGATAATCCTGACCAGAATGGAGAAAGTACAAAACAGAATTAAAAATTGTATAGAATCCAGAATTTATGGAGCCATTGAGGCTGGATGAACCTGTGAAACTATTGCCCGTGATAATCATTAAAACTGAAACCAAACACATTCCCTAAAGTCTTCTTTAAACCAAGAACAGTTTAGCTTCATGAGTTAAGAATGTCTGCCTTGAGGATTGTTCTCTTTTAATGTACAAGATCATGTTGACAATAGCAACTTGAAAGATTAAACCTGAAACTTAGGGACAGTGAATTTACATTAATGGTTGTTGTTGTTGTTATGTGCCATCAAGTCAAACCTGACTCATAGGACCCCATTAATGGAGGAGGAATAATTCAGAAATGGAGGGTGAGAATGGTTGCATAACTTGAAGAATGTTATCAGTGACACTAAATTTTACATGTAGAAGGTGGTAACTTGGTGTATGTTTTGCTCTGTATGTTCTTAACAACAACAACAAAATATATTTTTTTTTTAAATCAAGTCTAAATGGAACATCCAGAAACAAAATAAGAAGATTCATACATTGTGAAGAAGGTAGTCAATGTTATTGAACAATTTTATAGAAATTTTTGAATGAGAATCTAAACTTCTAGGTAAATCTTCATTGAAAACACAATAAAATATTATTTTAAAAAGGAAAAAAAATCAAGGATGACACTTCACAGATTTTGCTCAATGTACAAAGGACTGGCTATTAGAATCACCTGGTTTTTCCAGGAGTCCTCCTCAGCCACAGCTTTTTCAGAAGCACACATGACAAGGAAAGAACTTGCTTAGGGCTGGAGTCGGTATGTACCAACTCAAGGAGAGTTGGAACAACTGGGGAGTTGGAGCAAGGGGGAGCCAACTGATATAATCATGAATTTCAGAAGCCAATTGTTAAGCTATTAGCAATTGTCCATGGGAGTATTTACATTACAGAAATTGGCAAATGTTAGAAATCAAAGCTTTAACATTTTTTATGGAAAGCCAGTTTACCAGCACCCTTCTTATTAGAGATGTCTGTATGTTGTCCTTTCTCTGTGTTTCACATTTATACTTGATACCATACAGCCAACACCAAGTTTAAGACTATGTGCTTATAGGGAGACAGCTCAGGGGGCAGGAGTGCATGGAGGGATGGACACAGGGAAAAGGTAACTATGGGGAATAAGTGGGAGGGGAGCTGTAGCACTGTGGTAAATTTTAGTTAATGTCATGAGACAAAGTATATG
>NW_006921591.1:4136953-4139197 GCF_000298275.1 Orycteropus afer afer
TTCCCCGTGATGAGATTGGTAATCAACTCCAGGTTGGTGTCTACTGTGAGCAGCTGAGTAGCTGTGTTAGGGATGTTGTCTGCTTCCTGTATATAAGGAAAAGTTTTGGGGAACGGTCTCTAGCTTATGGCACACTTGAACCCTGCATGTAGCTGAGTTGTTGTTATTCAGCAGCCTGCCATGCTCTGCAGACCTTGGGACTTTCAATGGACTTGAATTAATGGCCTGCCATTTGGTTTGGTAACATTGGGGCTGTGCCTTTTCACTTGTCAACCTTGGACTTGACAGACTCAGCAAGCAGCAGATGTCTGAGTGAAGAAAAGCCTGTATTTTCAGTGGGCCAGGAGCAGGAGGCAGAGCTGAAGCCAAAAATTGAGGAGCTTTTACCCAGCCCCTAGAACCTGGCACTTTAACTCAGACTTAAAGCATCCAAATTGCAAGAGAATAAACTCCTGTTTGTTCAAGCCATCCCATTTGTGGTATATTCTTGTCAGAGTGGCACTAGGTAACCAAAACACAGGTTTTGTTAAAAAGCCACTAGCCTCCCTATATAAAATATAACAGTTCAAAAAGTGTGGCCCTCAACCAGCATCATTATCATCTGAGAACTTGTAGGAAATGCAAATTCTCCTAACTCACCCCAAATGTACTGAATCAGAACTCTAGAGGAGGGGCCCCACAATTTGTGGTTTAACAAACCCTCCAGGTGACTCTAATCTAAACTAATTTGAGACACTGAACTAGAATCACTTTTCCCAAAAAGTAAAGCAGACAAACACTTGGCTTTTACATTTATATATTGCATAATATACACTTATAGCATATAATCAACAAATTACCTAGTATCTACTAAATACCATTGTGTGCTAAGCTCTAGTAACCTTCATGATGGTTTTCTGTGGTACCTCCTGCTATTCATATCCTTAATTATCTTTGCTTATGCTGAATCACAGATGATCTGTGTGGCTGACAAAGTACTCAGTGTGCAAATGTGCTACTTCTGAAGCTAGGACATAAAAGACACTGCAGCTCCCATGGTTTCTTGTCACTTGATCTGGGAGAACCTAGCCGCCATGCTATAAGGACACTGAAACAGTCCTATGGAGAAGCCTATGGGGATACAAGTGAGATATCTAGAGCCAGCACTAACTTGGTAAGCCAGGAGGCATCTTACAAGTGGATCCTCCAGTCCCACACAAGACTTCAGAAGACTGCAGCTCTGACTGACATTTGGCTGCAACCTCATGGCAGCCTCTGAGCTAGAACCACCCAAACAAACCATTTCTGAATTTCTAACCTAAAAAACTGGAAGAGTTAAGACTCTAAATTTTAGGGTAACTTGTTACACAGTAAAAGATAACAGATGCTGTACTAAAACTGGCAAAAAGTGGAGATAAAAAGGCAATCATGTGAGGAGGGTTTGAATGACACTTATATGTATGAATTCCACATCATTGCAGTACTAGTCACAATAGCCAAAGGGTGGAAACAACCTAAATGTCTGTCAATAGATGAATGAATAAATTAAATCTGGTATATGCATACCATGGAATATTACTCAGCTATAAAGAGAAATGAACTCCTAATACATGCTACAATATGAATAAACCTTGAAAACATTATGCTGAATGAAATAAGGCAATTACAAAAAGGCAAAAATTTCATGATACCACATACATGAAGTAGCTACAAGAGGCAAGTGTCTAGAGCCTTAAGTTCATTAGTGGTTACCAGGAGTGGGAGGTAGGGAAAAAGGGGCACTGACTTTCCGTTAACAGTGATAGAAAAACTGGGAAGCAGATAGTGGTGATGGTTGTACAAAACAATAACCATAACTGAAGTTCCTGAATTGTACATGTAAGAAAAAATGTTGAATTGGCAAAAACAATTTTTGCAATTGTATGGCATAATGGCTATTCCAAAAAGATGCTTACTAATTATATGGGAGATAAGATACATATGCACTAAAAGTAAAATTTTAAAAAGAATGTCAAATAATTATTGTTGACTTAAGAAATAAAGCAGAGGGAATCAAAGATGGTGGACTAGGCAGAAAGACTGCACAGACCCTCTTGAACAAAGAAAAGGGAAACCAATGAACACAGACACAGAAAATAATCCTGGACCCCTGAGCCTTGAAGGGAAGGATATACAAGTAGACTAAACCCCAACTAGCACAAGAATTTGCGTGACAATACCAAAAAAGAAGACATATGGAACTGTGGCCTGGCAGTGACCATGAGA
>NW_006921591.1:4160449-4182074 GCF_000298275.1 Orycteropus afer afer
CTAGCAAGCTGCCATCTAGATGCAACGATGGGTCTCTCCTCATCCAGAGCAAAGAAGAATGAAGAAAACCAAAATTCATGGAAACAATTAGTCTTAGCGACTGGTACACCATCTGATCTGCAGCGTATACGACTATGAGACCAGAAGAACTAGATGGTGCCCAGCTACCACTGTCATCCACTTGGAAGGGGATCTATGTAGGTGACCCTTGATAGGTGACCCTTGATAGAGAGTGGAACAAAACTCAAAATCATTTGGAGGGGAAAAAAAAGGGGGCACGGGGACCAGGTTTGCTGGTCCAAAAGAGCCTGGTGGAACCACTGAGACTATGGCCCCTAGCTGCCCTTCAGGTCTGGAATTGAACTCACACCTGTGGTTTTCAGCCAAACAAAATACAGGCATATGAGTTGAACACTTACCTGAGGTAGATACACTCCTTGGAGAGAACAATCATGAGAAAAAGAAGGGCTGCTTATGCACAGGGAGACAGCTCAGGGTGCAGAAGAGTATGGAGGGATGGACACTGGGAAGAGGTAACTATGGGGAGGAAGTGGGAGGGGAGCTGTTGTATTTTAAACTGTGGTCAATGTCATGAGACAAAATATATGTGAACTGCTGTATGGAAAGTGAATTTGCTGTGTAAATCTTTCCCCAAATCACAATAAAAAAAGAAAAAAAGGAAAGGAATAGAAGAACAAAATGGGTGTCAGAAGAGACTCTGAAACTTGTTCTTCTATGGAGAGTAGCCAAAGTGCATGGAAGAAGTGATGAAATAAAACAATTGAACAGAAAATTTCACAGTATGGCTTGAAAAGATGAAGTATTATAATGAAATGTTCAGAGATCTGCAGTTAGAAAATCAAAAGGGAAGAAAATACTTACCATTACTCAAGCTGAAAGAACTGAAGAAAAAATTCAAGCCTTGAGTTGCATGCGATATTGAAGGATTCTATAGGTAAAATACTGAAAAATGCAGGAGCCATCAAAAGGAAGATGGAAGGACCACACAGAGTCACTGTACCAAAAGGAATGATTCAACCATTTCAGGAGGTAGCATATGGTCAAGAACTCATGGTAATGAAGAAAGAAATCCAAGTTACACTGAAGGAATTGGTGAAAGGCACGGTTCCAGGATTTGACGGAATACCCACTGAGATGTTTCCATAAACAGATGAAGCCCTAGAGATGCTCACTCACTTATGTCAGGAAATTTGGAAGACAGCTACCTGGCCTACTGACTAGAACAGATACGTTATTTGTGCCTACTCCAAAGACGGGAGATGCAACAGAATGTGAAATTATTAAATGATATCATTAATATTGCAAGCTAATAAAATTTTGCTGAAGATAACTCAAGAACAGTTGCAGCTGTAGATTGACCGGGAACTGCCAGACATTCAAGTCAGATTCAGAAGAGGACAAGGAACAGGGATATCATTGCTGATGTCAGATGGGTCTTGGCTGAAAACAAAGAATACCAGAAAGATGTCTACCTATGTTTTATTTACTATGCAAAGGCATTCAACTGAGTGAATCATAACAGATTATGAATAACATTGTAAAGAATTGAAATTCCAGAACACTTAATTGTGTTAATGAAGAACCTGCATATGGACCAAAAGGCAGTCATTCAAACAGAGAAAGGGTGTGTGTTAGGGTTGTATCCTTTCACCATACTTATTCAATCTGTATGCTAAGTAAACAATCTGAGAAGCCAGAGTATATGAAGAAGAGCAGGCATCAAGGATGGAGGAAGACTCATTAATAAACTGTGATATGCAGACACAACCTTGTTTGCTGAAAGTGAAGAAGACTTAAACACTTACTGATGAAGAGCAAAACCTATAAGCCTTCAGTGTAGATTATCCTTCAACACAAAGAAAACAAAAATCCTTACAACTGGACCAATAAGCAACATCACAATAGATGGAGTTGTCAACCATTTGATTTTACTTGGATACAAAAACAAAACAATGCCCATGGGAGCAGCAGTCATGAGATCAGACAATGTATTGCACTGGGCAAATCTGCTGCAAAAGACCTCTTTAAAATGTAGAAAAGCAAAGATTTCCACTTTGAAGACCAAGGTGCACCTGACCCAAGCCATGGTATTTTCAACAGCCTCATATGCATATGAGAACTGGACAATGAATAAGGAAGACTGAAAAATTGATCCATTTGAATTGTGGTTTTAGGGAAGAATATTGAATGTACCATGGACTGCTAGAAAAATGAACAAATACATCTTGGAGGAAGGACAGTTCCTTAGAAGTAAGTTCCTTAGAAGCATGAATTATCAGACTTCATCTCTCGTACTTTGGTCATGTTGTCAGAAGGGATCAGTCCCTGCAGGATCTCATGCTTGGTAAAGTAGATGGTCATCAAAACGAGGGAAGACCCTCAACAAGATGGATTAACACAGTGCTGGTGAAGATTTCAGTCATAGCAATGACTGTGAGGATGGTGCAGGACCGACAGGCAGTGTTGTGTTCTATTGTGCACAAGTTCACTATGAGTAGGAACCAATTCAGTGGTACCTAATAACCAAAAAAAAAAAAAAAAAAAAATTCATACACATCCTTTGAGAAATGAGTTATTCTACAAAGTCAAATTTTCCAGGCTCTTTTATTCCCCAGAATAGCTTTCTAATGTGCCCCTTTTCTAACTATATTGCATAGTTCTTCGCCTTATTAGGCAGAGTGAATAGGAAGTGATTGCTGTTAATGAGAAAGGGTTGTCATTGTGTAAACTAGTTATGAGGGTGCTTAAGATGTCATTGTACTGTCAGTGTAGACAGTTAGGGGCCCAGGATTGAATGTCAGTGACTACCTAAGCATACCATGGGCTAACAGGCAAGATCAATTCTTCAGGGGTCTACATAAATTCCTTCACTTATTCCTCACCACAAACCCATGACTGCCTCACATTCTGGGTGAGAAAACCACAGCTTGACAAAGATAAGTGAGATCTCCCAGCTAATAAGTGGTAGAGCTGCGAGTTGTCTGATTCAGAGCCCCTATAGTTTGCTCTTTAGTATGTTTTAAGGAATTCTTCCTTTCTTCAGAAGAGTTCTTGCCATCAGCTTGAGTGACATATTTTAAAGGTAAGATGTGCTTACTATACAAAATCTAGAAGGTACAAAATCAGGATCCCAGCCAGCCACCAGTTCCCTTCTCTGGAGGCCACAGCTACTAGTTTCTCATGTATCTACCTAGAGATAGTCTATTCAGCTTGCTTTTTTGGTCATTACCTTTCTATGAAAGGCCAAGTAAAGCATGGACAGTTCATCACCCGAGTCCAGCAGAGGAAGGCTATCCTTCTGCAGAGTGACTGAGAGAAGCCAACTCGAAGAACCCTCATCTGCAGAGATTTCCTTGTCCTGAAGAAAACTTTATCTTGTTGCAATGGCAATTGTGCATCTTTTGATTCTATAATATCACCATCTTCAATAGCTAGCTACAACTCTAACAGCAAGGCCCCCAGGTCCCCGATGTCACCTCCATTCTTGGTGTTGTTTTTCTTCATACAGGGCAGGGATCTGCTTGGGAGCTTCAGGGAGGGCCATCCCAAAGCCTTTTGGCTCTTTGTTACCAGAAAAGGATGCAGGAAGATGACTTAGGTGGGTTGTTTCCAGGTCTGTAAACTTGGGTTAAACCAGTCCAGCTCTCTAGATCTCATTTTCTTCCACTGTAACATGGGAATGGTAATAATTGTGGGGACTTCTCCAGAAGGGTGACAAAGTCAGTGATCAGGGCTGTGCCTCCTGTGTCTGTACCCTCTGTGTGTTCTACCACTTGGTGTTGTGAGGATCTGTTTTGTTGTTCTTCTCACCCAGTATCTACCCAGAGGGCAGAGACCACGTTGCTCACCATCATCTCCCACGTTTGTAGACCACCTGACATGTAGCAAATACTCAGTCAAGACTTTTGAATGTCTTTCTACATGTACCCACACATTCTTTCTGACCACCTTATTTAAAATGGAAAATTGTTATTGTGAGCTGATGTTGAGTTGGCTTCCACTCATGACAACCCCATATACAACAGAATGAAACATTGCCTGGTACTGCACCATCTTCATGATCATTGGTATGCTAGAGTACATTACTGTAGCCACTGTGTGTTTGAAGTGTCTTTCAACCTACGAAGCTCACCTTCTATATTGGACAATATTCTGATGTGACTCATTGACTAATTTTCAAAAGTGGATCGTCAGGGCTTTCTTCACAGTCTATCTTAGTTTGGAAGCTCCACCAAATCCTGTCCATCACGAGTAACCCTACTGATATCTGAAATAACAATGGCATAGCCTCTACCCTCACAGCAACACACAAACCACCATAGTATAACAAACGGACAGAATGGGGTGGGAAAAAAATGTAACTTTGCATAGCACTTTTGACCTTCTAAGCTATGACAAACTTTACTTATTCATTGTGTTTATTAACTGCCTACCCAAGAACTGGTCCAAAGTAAACTCCACAAGGGAAGAATGTCTTATTTTTTCATCAGTATATCCCAAATACCTAGAAGAAAGTCTGGCATAAAGGTTTGCTCAAATATTTGTTGACTAAGTTTTGAAAACTGTCAAGTTGCATTGATAGACTACTGCTACTCTTTGACTTAAAAGAATTCTAGGCTTAAGCAACATCAAAAATTATATGGTTTATATTATAAAACTTAAAGACCTGACTAACATTTACTTGTAGAGAACTTTTCATACAAATTCTCCTTTTGACTGAAGTTGAGAAGTTGAACTAATGATAAAGGAGCAGGGAGGTGGTATCTTCTGCCACCTCTAACCCCACAAGAAATGGACAGAATGACTATCAGCAGCCCAAGGCCTATTCCTGCGAGGCCAGACATGCTATGCTGCCTCCCTCTAGCCCTTTCACCAACCCTGACACTAATCGTCCCTTCCACAGCACTCACTACTTCTCTGCTGGGCTCTACAATTCATTGCAGTAGCCACGCAGAACTCACAGACACCACTCACAGATTAAGGGGTTTATTGTTGTTGTTGTTGTTACGTGCCGTCCAGTCGGCCCCGACTCATAGAGACCCCTCCTTGGGTTTCCGAGGCAGTATCACTACGGAAGTAGGATTGCCCAACCTTCCTTCTGAGGAGTGGCTGGTGGGTTTGAACCGCCAGCCTTCTGGTTAGCAGTCAAGTGCCTTAGCCACTATGCTACCAGAGCAATAACTCAAACTCAGGAACGTGCTCAGGATTCAGTTCCTCGGTCAGGACAGTCTCTCCTCTGCCGTGCCCTTAGACATACCTCTGTGGCCCTTAGCCTTTCAGCCTGGCCTCTGCCTCTGTGAGTCAGATAAGTCTGCCACACTGTCTCATGCCTCTTGATTCCACTGCTGTCATCTCTCAGCCTGGCGTCTCTCTTTCAGTAATGTGTCAGTCTCTCAGCCATGCATCAGATTATCAGCCACGCATCTCTCTCAGCCATCAGTGATAGGTATTCCTCCTCCCTGCTTCTCAGAGGGCTCACTTTAAGCCCACCAGAGTGGCAAAACCAACCAATCCCAACATCAGAATTCCACACACCTGAAAGAAAGCAAACTTCCCAGAAAATTGCTTCCTGCTGCTCACAACAGAAATACCTCAGGAGGATAACTTTAACAATCAGGAGCTACTTAAATTTGACCACAGTCTTGACAAAGACTACAGCTAGAAATGCCATACTATGTAATTTACTACACTGCAACAAGTATGCAGGGAAATGATAAAAAGTGTCCCAGACATTTAGTTTCCACATGTTGAGTTGTATCAATGTCTGGCAATGGAATTGCTTTATGAACCCCAGATAAACCTTTGGGTGTGAAATAATCTCTCCCCAAAGGTATAAAAGTGAAAGATTATTTCACAAACAAAGGTTTACCTGGTGGCATAGTGCCTAAGGCATTTTACTGTTAACCAGAAGGCTGGTGGTTCAAACTCACCAGCCACTCCTCGGAAGGAAGATTGGACAAACTACTTCTGTAGAGATACTATCTCAGAAACCCAAGGAGGGGTTACTGTGAGTTGGGATCAACTTGACAGCAGTGAGTTTGGTGTTTTTGTTTTGGTAAAGGTATTAAAAGATTACAGAATCAGACACTAAAAAAATAAAAATAAAAATTCCTCTGCCCATCTTTGTTTCAGCTGTACTCTGAAAACATCACATATAAGTGAGGGACTTTGACAATTTCAGGGTGATATGGTGCACTGATAGCTACTGAGAGCTATTTCTCAGCTTTAGAGAGTTCTGGTCATGTACCTGGCTCCAGACAATGAATTGTGATTGTTCTGAGCCATAAATGCCATGCTGTTACTCACTTTTCCAACTTCTCTGCATCAAGATGCAGTTCTGACCAGTGAGATCTAAGCTGAAGTACTTCTTGAAGATTTCTGGGAACTTTTTATTTACTTATTTATTTTCCTTTTTCTTCCTCCAATAACAGGGAAGATGCAGCTGGCTCCTCCCTTTCCTTTTCTTTCCTAAGTCAGCTATAGACTTGATGGCTAGAACTATAGCAGTGATCTTGCAATCATGAAGATCAGACATCAGCTCTGACATCACTGAGCTGCTGAACCTATGCTAAAAGTTCTTACTTCCAGACTTTTTTTTCCCAATGCATTTTATTGAAATATAATTTATGTACAGTGAAATACACAAAACTAAAGTGACATGGGTCAATGGATTTTTTTTTTTTTTTGCAGTGTTTCCTCCCTTCCCCTCCCCTCCCACTGCTGGCAAACAACAAAGAACGTTTCCCTCCATATATAAACCTTTCCTTGACCCTCCATAACAATGAACTAATACTATATTTGTCCTTCTGTGATTGACTTATCTCACTCAGCATAATGTCCTCCAAGTTCATCCATGTTATGTGGTGTTTTGCAGATTCTCCATTATTCTTTAGTGCTGCATAGCATTCCACTGTGTGTGTGTACTATAGCTTGGTCATCCACTCTTCCATTGATGGGCATATAAGCTGTTTCCCTCTTTATGCCATTGTAAATAATGTTGCGATGAACATGGACGTGCATATATCTGTTTCTGTCCTGGCTATCACCTCTCTAGGATATATATATATATATATATATATATATATATATATATATATTCTGTGGCAGTTAAGTTTGTGTGTCAACTTGGCTAGGCCTGGTTGAGTGGCTGGGCAGCTGTATGTAGCGTTCTCCATGATGAGAATGAGAATGGTAATCAACTCCATGGTGGAATCTATTGTAAACAGCTGAGTAGCTGCCTTTGGCTATGTGTCCTGCTTTCTGTATAAAAGAAACACTTTGGGAATGGTCTCCAGCTTATGGCATGCTTGAACCTTGCATGTAGTCATGTCATTGTTCAGCAGCCTGCCATGCTCTGCTGACCTTGGGACTTTCAATGGACTTGAATGAATGGCCTGCCATGTGGTTTGGTAACCTCAAGACTGTGCCTTTTTACTTGTCAACCTTGGGCTTGTCAGCCTCAGGAGGCAGCAGCTGTCTGAGTCAAGAAAAGCCTCTAGCTCCAGTGGGCCAGGAGCAGGAGGCAGAGCTGAAGCCCAAGGCTGAGGGGCTTTCACCCAGCCCCTAAAGCTGGCACTTGGAACTTGGAACTTGGACTTAAAGCCTCCAAATTGTAAGCATAAACTCCTGTTTGTTAAGGCCATTCCATTTGTGGTATATTCTTATCAGAGCAACACTAGGTAACCAAAACATATAGGTAGTAATGGGATTGCTGGGTCAAATGGTATCTCCAATTCCAGCTTTCTAAGGAATCACCATCCTGCTTTCTACAGTGGTTGTATCACTTCACAGTCCCACCAGCAGTGTATGAGAGTCCCAATCTCTCCACATCCCCACCAGCATTTGTTATTTTCTGTCTCGTTGAATCTTGCCATCAGTGCTGGGGTGAGAGGTATCTCGTTGCATCTCTCTGATGGCCAATGATTGTGATCATCTCTTCATGTGTTTTCTGGTCACGTGAATATCCTCCTTGGTGAAGTGTCTATTCAGGGCTTCTGCCCATTTTACAATTGGATTGTTAATTCCTTTTCTGTTGAGGCATTGGAGTTGTCTATACATCTTAGAAGTGAGTCCCTTGCCAGATATGTAATTATTGACAAGTATTAATTTGTTGCTGTCATTTTTGTTATGTGATTTTTCATGGTGTTGATTTCTTTGTTCCATATAATTTTCTGTGCTGAGCTCATTTTGTTTATGAATCACTTCCTTCGTTGCTATTGTTTTAGTATTTGCTAAATATCTGTGCTGGTCTTCTTTTTTATTTTGATGTGAAGTTTATCATTTTTCTTTGAGGTTACCCTTTGATTTATAATTTCTTCCCAAGTTTAGAACAGTCTGCTCTATCTTGGAGCTGTCTTGACTTCCCTGCCATCTAGAAGTTCTGTACCTACACAATTTTTTCCCTCTTTTTGGTTTGTAGTTGTCCTCATTTGTCAATTGATGTCTCTGGTTCTTTACAATCTCTGGTTTACAATCTTGTAGGCTTATTTACTTTGGATACTTCCATAGCTGGGTTGGTTTCTGAGTTATGTCATCATGTGTGTTAATGGTCAGTTGTTTGCTGTTGTTGCTTCTCTGTCCAAAGGACTCCCGTTAGCATCTCTTGTAAGGTTGGTCTAGTTTTAAAAAATTCCTATAATTTCTGCTTATCTAGAAATGTCCTAATTTCACCATCATATCTGAGAGACAATTTTGCTGAGTACATAATTCTTGGTTGGAAATTTTTCTCTTTCAGGGTTATATATATACCACCCCATTGCCTGTTCACCTGCATGGTTTCTGCTGAGAAATCCGAGCTTAGTCTTATTGGTTGCCACTTATAGGTAACTTTTCGTTTTTTCCTTGCTGCTTTCAGGATTCTTTGTCTTTGGTTTTGTTGAGTTTGATGATGATATGTCTTGGTGATTTTCTTTTGGGGTCTATCCTGTTTGGGGTTCATTGGACTTTTTGAATGGATATATTCTCATCTTTCATCATACCAGGAAAATTCTCATCCAAGAAATCTTCAACAATTTTCTCTGTGGTTTTATTTGTCTCTTCCTGTTCTGGAATTCCGATTACATGTAGGTTATTTATTTTTATGGCATCCCACGTGAACCATAGGCTTTCTTCTTTTGTTTTGATCTTCTTTCTGACTGATCACTTTCTAAAGAAGTATTGAGATATTTGCCTTCCATCTAATTCTGTCTTCCACTGACTCAATTCTGCTCCTTTGCCCATTCAATGTGTTACCTATTTCTGAGAATTTAGTGTTAGTATTCTGGATTTCCATGTGTAGATTTTGTATCATTTCTAATTTTTTTATTTATTTTGTCATTTTGTTCTTGTATTGTCTTTCAAATTGTTCTAGAGTTTTCTGTGTTTTCCTCAAGTCTGTCAGTGTTTTCCTTGATCTGTCTCTTGATTCACTGAAGATACTTAAATATAATTCTTTTGAATTCCTTATCAGAGAGTTCCAATGCTGTATCTTCCTCAGGGATGTGTTTTGGGTCTGTATCCTGGTCCCTTGTTTCTCCTGCTTTATCTTGCTTCTTTGTGTGGACTGTGATACTCTGTTGTCTCCAAGGCATTGTGATATTTTTGTGTTTATATTTAATTGGTGATTATATGTTTGAGTGATTTGCCCACGATTTTTGTTTCCTTTGTTTTGTTTGTATGTTATCTACATAAGCAGGGTACTGTGCTGTGCTCCTCTATTTGCTAGTTGGCAGCACTTATACACTCACCACCTGTCTCCTTTCTCATTGTCAGCCTCCTGTATGTCCCTGCCATCCTTGGCAAACAAAGCCTATTCTTAGGTCCCTGGAATCAGAATGAGAATGCTGTCACTTTAAAATCCAAAATGGCCACCACTTGTAAAAATTCAAAGTGGCTGTGCCCTCAGTCACTTTAAATATCCCAAATAGCCACTGCTTGTAAACATTCAAAATGGCTACACCCTCTAGGCAGTGGACAGTGCACAGCTCAGGTTGTCTCTATCCTTGCTGTTTCCCTTCCTAGTCATAGGCCACCAGTGCAGTTGTCCCTGCAGCCCTTGGTGACCAGGTCTGACCTTTAGGTCAATTCTTAGGTCCCAACACCACTTGGAAATATTCAGGCTGTTGTTCTCATGACAGTAGCTGACAGTCCACTGCTCTGATGGTCTCTGTACTCACTGTTTATGTTTAGCTTTTCCCACTAGTTGGTGCCTAATCCACTTCTCTGTAGTTCCTTTCAAAGCTCAGGGCTCTAGGATTATCTTGTGTATCTGTCGATTGGTTTCTCTATTCTTTGTTGAAGAGAGTCTGTGTAGCTTGTCTACCTATTCCTCCATCTTACCAGAAGTGTCCAGACTTCTTTTGTATCAGAAAAAATAAGCAGCTGTTGTCAGATTTTCAGGTTCTTCCAGTCAAAAGTGTTCTTATATTAAAATAAAGGCAATGTATTACAATCACTACACTTATAGGAACAGAACATGCAAACACAATTCATGTTTTATTGCTAGGATATATGTTCTAATGTGTTGAAAGTCACTTTCCATCATTTGTTGTTGCTGTTGATGAGTGCTGTCAAATCAATTCTGATTCATAGTGACCCCATGTTACAGAGTAGAACTGCACATAGGGTTTTCTAGGCTGCCATCTTTATGGAAAGAGATCTCCGGGTCTTTTTCCCTTGTATCCACAGGGTAGGTTTGAACTGCCAACCTTTTGGTTAGCAACTGAGTGTTCAACTATAAAGCCACCAGCCCACCTTCTTTCTGTCATTACACATGGTAAAAATCTAGGGTCAAGGAAATTCACCAAAACCTCCCAACTTTATCAGTATTTTAAAAACATTCAGGATGGAAATGCAGTTTGGTATAAAGGAGTAGTCACTGATATATGAATCTCAAAAAATCCCAAAACAGATCCACTGCCATCAAGTCAATTTGGACTCATAGTGACCCTATAGAATAGGTAACTGTCCCATAGGATTTCCAAGGTTATAAATCTTTACAGAAGCAGACTGCCTCATCTTTCTCTTGTAAAGCATTTGGTGGGTTCAAACTGCCTAACTTTTGGTTAGCAGACCAATGCTTTAGCCACAGTGACACCAGAGCCCATTGGTGTATGAATCACAAACCCTAAATTCAAGCTCATACTACCACTTTGTTATAGTGGGCAAGTCACCATTCTTCTATGCGCCTCACTTCCTCATCTGTAAAATGAAGGAGTTAAAACAGCTTATCCTTGGGGTCCTCTTTAGCTCTGACAGTCTATGTGATCTGTGACAAAAATAAATTATTTTTAAAACTACAGAATTCTTTTGTAGCCTCATATTTGGCTGTTTGCTTTCCAACTGCTAGAGCTGACATTCTGAAAGTACAAAGCCACCTGCATTCACTCATAAATATGCCCCGTCTTTTCAAATTGAATTGGACCAAAGGTAGTGGCAGCTTCATATCATGGAAACAATAGATGTAACACAAAGTCCAAGGATATTGTCTAAGATGAAGGCACACCCCACAGTGGCGCTGTTCCTCCTGTCTTCGGGAGTTGCTGTACCATGAATAGATTGATTCAGCACTTCCCCATATTCATCCTTTTCATGTTACCCACTTATCCATTTTCTCTCTTTGAAACTGACATTATCTTTTTGTGCTTCTGTCCTTGATCTCTCACTAAGGAAGATGAAACTACCTGCAATAGATGACTCCCTCAATGCAATAATTCTGTTAGGCTACTTTCATATTATTATACAGACTACAGCGTGTTATTATACCATGATTAAGCTTGTTTTGCACTGTATGGTGAATTCTGAACTAGACAACTGCACTAAATAATTTGGTGGGTGCCCTTTTATTGCCCCCACTAACTCATAAAGATATATACACATTCACAGAGCTTGTCAAAGCCAGTCATAGTTTAAGTGCCAGATAATCAAAGATAAAACATGTTACTTCTGACCTCAGGAATCTTATAGTCAAGTGGAGGGTACAGGTAAATGAATCAACTCTGTACTTCAGGGTTATAAGTGCAGGAACAGAGGATTGGCTTGGTATCATAAACCCACAGGAGGGTTACTTACTGGAGTTGGGGTAGACAGGGAGAGAGGGAGGAGTCAGGGGAACCCTCCACCCACAGAGAGAGTTCAGACAAGACACTACAGGCTCACAGACGGACGGCCACATGGTGATTTTTGAATCTGTGTTCCTAGTCAATGCACTTTATGCACAGCCACCACCAATCTGTCAGTGAAGACTTGAGTGTTGCTCTGATGCAGAACAGGTTTCAATGAAGTGTTCAGACTAATTCAGACTAAGAAATAAGGCCTGGTGATCTATTTCTGAAAATCAGCCAGTGAAAATGCTAAGAATGACAATGGTCTGATCTGCAGAATGGCACAGGAGCAGGCAGCATTATATTCTATTGTGCATGGGGTCACCAAGAGTCTGGGAGTTCAACAACAGCCCTTCCCCACTTACCACTCCTCTCAAGTCTCTCCTCCCTTGTCTGCTCTCACTTCCTCAATACTTCTCAGTTTGTGTGGGAAATCTAACAACCCGATCTGTACACATCAGCAGTCCATCAGGCTTACCAACCAGACAGACAAACCCCACACTTGAGAGCCACTTTGGCCCACCTCTCAGATGTTCCTGGTGCTCTATGAAGGGGCCCAAAGGGCATCTTCTTAAAGCCAAAAAGGTTTGTGTTTTTAATTTATTCATTTTCTGGATTGTTACACAACTTCTAGGTTGTTACACAACTTTTGTGGCTTCTGGACATATGGGGTCCAGATAATTGAGGCCCTGTCATAGAATGACAGTTTTCAAATGAGCAGAGATGAAGAAAAGTGATCTTGGACTTCCCAGGGGGGCTGGAAAGAATCTTATGACCAGGAAAGGGCAAGTAAGAGTGGCCAGAACAGGGCTGGAGCTTATGGGAGTCTGTCAAGTAAATCACACCTTGTTCTCAATGCTGGGCAGAACATTCCCAGGCAGTAGCCCCCTCCAAAGCTCTGAAGGGACAAGGAAAACTCAGTGGGGTCACAGAAATGAGTCTTCCCAATGATTGGAGAGCTGGGGAATAATTCCTGGGGAGAAGAGAGGAAAAGAGAAGGAAGGGAAGCCAAGTCTTCCTGGACTGTAGAGGGCTCTCAGGGAGAGGGGCTTCCCCCTCTTCACTGCTGGCAGAATAGGACAAAAAGGGCTTTAAGTGAGTACTTGTACTGCAGGAAGACAAGACATTCCTGACAGTGAGTGCTGTTAACTTTCGGGTTACTGGGGAGGTAATGAATCCCCCCTGGAGGACTTTAAAAGGAAGATCAATTCTCATCACGCTGGATAGTTTATGCTGGACCTCTGGTCCAGTTCAGAGGAAAAGGGAAGATTAAATGGACTCATGGGACCCCCTTTCAATTCTTCAGATGCTCTATTTCTACCATAAGATGTGAGCTTCGAAGAAGTTGTATGGTCTTCAGGTTCCATCATAAAACCAAGGATATAGGATATATTAAATGAAAAAGTTTATTAAAACTCCAACTATTCTACTAATAGCAATTTCTACTTCCTTTCCCTTTTAAACTTAAAAACTAGAATCTAAATTTAGTTTATCCCAGAGGAAGATAAATCAGGTAGGATAACCCGTTTGGATCACTCTACATTAGAAACACCCTCCTAACAGGTAAACCATCCAGCTTGCTTAATATCTTTAACTTACAAAAATATGTGTGTGTGTGTGTGTGTGTGTGTGTGTGTGTGTGTATATATGAACATTTTTAAACATACTGAAAGTGCAGTAAACTTACTAAAAGTACAGTGGACTCCCTTATACTCATCATCTTGATCCAACATTAACATGCCTAACAAAAGTAGCAATTATTCCTTGGGCTCAAACATCCCCAAAGGTCTAAGTTGGCATGTTCAAATCAGGATCCAAACAAGGGACCCACATTACATTTGGTTGTTCTCTTAAGTCTTACACTGCCGAATGTTGCAGTGATATGTGTAGTAAAGCTTCCATTCTGGATTTGTCCATTTGTAACATTGTGGTGTCATTTTACTTGTTCTCTGTGATTCCAGTAAATGGAACCTCATGTTGCACTGTCATTAAATTCAGGTTCAAGTTTTCTTTGGCAAGAATACTCCTTAGGTCGTACTGAATGCTTTGTGTTCCTGGAGGCACACAATGACTGTTGTTCCCCTAACAGTTATGCTATTAGTAATCAATGGATTCAGATAGTGATAACCTGACTGACCCCTCCCCATGGTAAAGTTTCCATCAACCCTGAACTCATGATTTCATCTACTGATGGTCATTGCCAAAATTATTTCACCAAGGATTGCAAAATGGGGACTTTTCAAATTTATCCTTCTTTCCACAATTATTTTCACCTCTCTCTTTAGTTATCTATTTTAGCTTCCATGAGGAAGAAATAATACAAAAATGGGTACTCATGGCAGTGGTTCCCCATATTGCAGGGATTAAAAAACATTACTCAGCTGAAACTAAAGATCTTGATTTGGGAAAATAAAGGTCAGTAGTACAGTTGGCAGCTCTGGTGGCATAGTGCCTAAGGCATTTGACTGCTAACCAGAAGGCTGATGGTTCAAACCTACCAGCCACTCCTTGGAAGGAAGATTGGGCAATCTACTTCTGTAGAGATACTGCCTCAGAAACCCAAGGAGGGATCATTATGCATCAAATTGACTCAATGGCAGTGAGTTTTTCGTTTGTTTTTTTAGTACAAAAGAAGAAAAGTGAAAATGGAAGAATCAACATGATAAAAGAGCTGAACAGAAGATTTCAAAGAGTATTTTGAGAAGACAAAGTAAATTATTATAATAAAATGTGCAAAGACTTGGGGTTAGAAATTTAAAATGGAAGAACATGCTCGGCACTTCTCAAGCTGAATGAACTGAGGAAAACTTCAAGCCTCGAGTTGCAATATTAAAAGATTCTATGGGCAAAATGGGAGCTCTGGTAGCATAGTGGCTAAGGCACTTGACTGCTAACCAGAAGGCTGGCGGTTCAAACCCACTAGCCACTCCTCGGAAGGAAGGTTGGGCAATCCTACTTCCATAGTGATACTGCCTCGGAAACCCAAGGAGGGGTCGCTATGAGTCAGGGCTGACTTGATGGCACATAACAACAACAACAACAACAACAACATGTGCAAAATATTGAATGATGAAGGAAACATCAAAAGAACATGGAAGGAATACACAGAGTCACTGTACCAAAAAGAATTGATTCATGTTCATCAATTTCAGGAGATAGTATATGATCAAGAACCAATGGTACTGAAGGAAGATGTAGAAGCTGCACTGAAGGAATTAGCAAAGAGCAAGGCTCCAGGAATTGATGGAATACCCATTGAGATGTTTCAACAAACAGATTCCACACTGCAGTCACTCACTTGTCTATGCCAAGAAATTTGGAAGACAGCTACCTAGCCAACTGACTGGAAGAGGTCCTTATCTGTACCCTTTCCAAAGAAAGGTGATCCCACAGAATGTGGAAATTATCAAACAATATCATCAATATCACATGCATGTAAAATCTTGCTGAAGATAGTTCAAAAATGGCTGCAGTAGTACACTGACAGAGAACTTCCAGAAATGCAAGCTGAATTCAGAAAAGGACATGGAATGAGAGATACCAATGCTGATGTCAGATGGATA
The DNA here is from genome assembly GCF_000298275.1 of Orycteropus afer afer. Classification (NCBI taxonomy): domain Eukaryota; kingdom Metazoa; phylum Chordata; class Mammalia; order Tubulidentata; family Orycteropodidae; genus Orycteropus; species Orycteropus afer. The sequence continues at coordinate 4,176,114 of NW_006921591.1, forward strand.
TTGGCTGAAAGCAAAGAATAGCAGAAAGATGTTTACTTGTGTTTTATTGACTATGCAAAAACATCCGATTGTGAGGATCATAGCAAATTATGGATAACAATAAGAAGAATAGGAATTCTAGAACACTTGATTGTACTCATGTGGAACCTGTACATAGACCAAGAGGCTGTCATTCAAACAGAACAAGGGGACACTGTGTGGTTTAAAATCAAGAAGGGAGTGTATCAGGGTTGTATCCTTTCACTATACTCATTCAATCTGTATGCTGAGCAAATAATCTGAGAAGCTGGACCATATGAAGAAGAGTGTGGCTTCAGGATTGGAGGAAGACTCGTTAACAATCTGTGATATGCATATGACACAATTTTGCTTGCTGAAAATGAGGATGACTTGAAGCACTTACTGATGAAGATTAAAGACTACAGTCTGCAGTATGGATTACATCTTAACATAAAACAAAAATCCTCACAATTGGGCCAATAAGCAGTGTCACAATAAATGGAGAAAAGATTGAAGTTGTCAAAGGTTTCATATTTTGGTTCCACAATCAACACCAATTGAAGCAGCAGTCAAGAAATCAGATGACGTATTGCACTGGGCAAATCTGTTGCAAAAGACCTCTTTATAAAGTGCTGAAGAGCAAAGATATCTCTTTGAAGACTAAGGTGCACCTAACCCCAGGTCATGGTATTTTCCAGTCACCTCATATGTATGTGAGAGCTGGACAATGAATAAGGCAGACTGAAGAAGAGTTGATGTTTTTGAACTCTGGTGTTGGTGAAAAATACTGAAAGTACCATGGAATGTCAAAAGAACTAACAAATCTGTTGTGGAGGAAGTGCAGCTGGAGTGCTCCTTGGAAGCAAGAATGGTCAGGCTTCATTTGACCTACTTTGGTCATGCTGTAAGAAGGGATCATTTCCTAGAGAAGGATATCATGCTTGGTAAAGTGGAGGGTCAACAAAAAAGGGGAAGACCCTCGACAAGATGGATTGATATAGTGGCTGCAATGATTGGCTCAGGTATAGCAAGGATTGTGAGGCTGTCATAGGACCAGTTTCATTGTGCTGTACATAGGATTTGCTATGAGTTGGAGCCAACTCGATGACACCTAAAAACAATACAATGGTAGAGATGAAAAGTCTTAGAACTGGAACCAGGAGGAGGGTTCTTAGAATGGGAGCCATGGTTCTTGGGACTATGAAGATTTGCACATTCTGCTGTGACCCTTATCCTGGCTGTAACTAAGTTCAGAGAAGCATCTGGCCTCGTGGGAGGAAAAAGAGAAAACATAGGAAACCAAGGGAGAGGAAGAAGTAACATCCAGCATGTGTGGAAGTATCCAAGGGGAGTTTGGAGACACCATGACATCACCTGGCAGGGTGGTGCTAGAATTCAAATCCACATGCTACTGGCAGACCCACTGGGTTACAAGCATGAATGACACTTGACTTCATTCACTGGGGACAGTGATTTGCCAATGCAAGCAACCTTCACAAAATTGGAAGGGAAGCCCAGCACAGGCCCCACCTACCACCTCTGAACCCGGGAAGGTCCAAGAGTGCTATTGCCTAGAAAGAAAGTCTGAGGAAGCATCTATTGTAGCTATTCCTATTCTGACTGCTCCTGGCCACCACCTTTTTTTCTCCTTCCAGGAAAATGTGATCATCATCATTTGTTCTTCCATTCACTACACAAGCCCACCTGGAGAGAAAATTAATACCATGTTTGCTTACACAATCATCACCCTTTTAGCAGCTGCTTCAGGAGGCCTAGGATTGTACGGATAAATTGCTCCAGCTGCCACTGTGCAGTAATTAGAATCTGCTGCTATAAAATGTTCTTCTGACCATACCACCATCCTCGAGCCAGGGAGGAAGAAGAGACAAGAAAGGGGCAATACTTAAATGAGACAGCAAGGTCATGCAAGGGCTTCTCTGCTCAGCACAGGTATCTTAAGGCAGGGACAAAAGACAAAAAGAGATGTGTAAGGCAGAGTAGAATTTAAAAATGGCAAGATCTTGTAAGAGTCATATCCAGATAAAAGCCCCAAATTAATTGAGGCTTTTGAGAAATAAAGACAACAGCAGAAGGTTTTTAAATGGCATGTTGAGCAAACAGACAAAGAGACAGACCCACTAATTGATGAACACATAGTAAAATTAAAGGTAACACAGTAAGTTTTAAAACTCCAATTTGACTTCCATCTTCTCTAGCCAAGAAAAGGGTCTTTGTATTGGACAGTGCAGAGCCATCCACCACTCATCTGTCAGTTTGCAGGACTGTCGTAGCTAGTGTGTTGCTGTGATTCTGGGAGCTGTGCCCCCCGTATTTCAACCATCAGCAGGGTCACCCACATTGGACAGGTTTCTGGGGCACTTCCAGGCTAAGAACTAGGAAGAAAGGCCTGGTAATCTACTTCTGAAAGTTTGTCAATGAAAACCCTATGTACCACAACAGAACATTGTCTGATATAGTGCTGGAAGATTATAAGCTCCTAGGTTAGAAGACATTGGAAATACACAGTGGGCTCAAGCATACCAACAGTTGTGAAGATGGCATAGGAACAAGCAATATTTTGTTCTGTTGTACATGGGGCCACCTCAACAATAACACCAATAGAACCAAAATCCTAGAGAACAACTAAAGTGAGGAGATGGTAAGAAATCATTTGTGTGTGAGAGCATCAAAAGAACCACACCGGTCTCTTGGCATCAATGTAGTTAACAAAAAAGGTCATGTTCTGGGCTGTTTGTTACATAAAATTCTTAAAGCAATTGTCCTAGAAAGTCATTCTGAAACTTTTTATTAAGGAAATTATCCACAGTCAAAGGGAGGTGATGAAGTAAACAGGTGGAGATTTGTTTTATTTTTTAGTCTATTTAAATAGTAAAATAGACACCAAAACTCTTGAAGAAACTTGGTTCTATGTGTGGAGGAACAAAACTTGGTCAATATACAACCTTAATCAACAGAACCACTAGTTGTCATATCAATTCTAACTCATCGTGATTCCATGTGTGTCAGAGAAGAACTGTGCTACACAGGGCTTTCAATGGCTCAGGTATTTTTTATTATTATTGTTTTTATTATGATTTGGGTGAAAGTTTACAGAGCAGATTCATTTTCCATACAGCAGCTCATACACATTTTGTCTCATGACATTGACGGCAGTTGCCTATAATGTGACAGCTCTCTTCTCACTTCCTCCCCGTAGTTATCCCTTCCTTGTGTCCTTCCCTCCTATGCACCCCCGCCCCCCCCCAGCTGTCTCTCTGTTCTCACATGTCTGACTGCTCCAAGACGTGTATCTACCTGATGTAAATTTTCACCCCATATGCCTGTTTATGCCTGTTTATGGGATCTCTGGTAGCATAGTGGCTAAGACACTTGCCTGCTAACCACACGGCTGGCGGTTCAAACCCACCAGCCACTCCTCGGAAGGAAGGTTGGGCAATCCTACTTCCGTAGTGATACTGCCTCGGAAACCCAAGGAGGGGTCGCTATGAGTCAGGGCCGACTCCACGGCACATAACAACAACAACAACAACAATGCCTGTTTATTGTTTGGCTGGACAACATAAGAGTGAGTTCAGTTCTAGACCTGAAGGGTAACTAGGGGTCATAGTCTTAGGGGTCTCACGAGGCTGAATCAGACCTACAAACCTGGTCTTTTTTTTTTTTTTTTTTAATGATTTGAGGTTTTGTTCTACATTGTTCTCTCTCTATCCAGGATCTCCTGTACCAATCTACCTCCGAGTATTTCACAGTGGTAGCCAGGTACCATCTAGTTCTTCTGGTTTCATGGTCATATAGGCTAAGGACTGTATAGTCTGCCAGTCCCTTGGACTAATTATTTCCATGCATCTTTGGTTTTCTTCATTTTTCTTTGCTCTGGACTAGGAGAGAACCATTGTTGCATCTAGATGGTCGCTTCCAAGCTTTTAAGATTCTAGTCACTAGTTACCAAAGTAGGATGTAGAACAACATTTTTATATAGTACATGTTCTGGTTACCTAGTGCTGCTTTGACAGGAATACACCACAAATGATGGCCTTAACAAACAGGAATTTATTCTTACAATTTGGAGGCTTTAAGTCCAAGTTCAAAGTGTCAATCTCTAGAGGCTGGGTGAAAGCCCCTCAACCTTGGGGTCCAGCTCTGCCTCCTGCTTCAGGCCCACTGGAGCTAGAGGATTTTCTTCACTCAGACAGCTGCTGGCTGCTGAGGTTGAGAAGCCCCAAGGTTGACAAGTCAAAAGGCACAGTCCTGATGTTACCAAACCACATGGCAGGCCATTAACTTAAGTCCATTGTAAGTCCCAAGGTTGGCAGAACATAGCAGGCTGCTCAACAAAAACATGGCTATGTGCAGGGTCCAAACATGCCATAGACTAGAGACCATTCTCAAAATTTCTCCTTACATACAGGAAGCAGACCACATACCCAAAGGCAACTACTCAGCTGCTCCCAGTAGATTCCACCATGGAGTTGATTACCAGTCTCATCATGGGGAATACTACATCCAGCTGCCCCCAGCCACTCAACCAGGCCTAGCCAAGTTGACATACAAACATAACCATCATAGTATATTACACCAATTGTGCTTGATGTTCCTGCAATCATGGTCTGGAGCCCACAGGTCCAGTTACTTGCTCCCTCTGGGTAGATGGTTGTGGCCAAGAAGCCACCACAACCTTGCCCCTCGACAGCTCTACTATAGACCTGAACATTCTTACAGCACATACAAACACACATATAGAAACATTGTCTGCTAACCTGATATGTGGCCATGGGCACACTACACCTGCCTAGACATACCCGATTATTCAGCCTGTCCACCCGTCTATTCACCAGTAGCTCAATGCTTGCAGTGGCTGAGTTTTGGCAAGTAGATCATCAGGCCTTTCTTCTGAGCCTCCTCTGAGTGGACTGGAACCTCCAACCTCTCAGTTAGCAGTCAACCATGTTAATCAGTTGTACACTCAGAGAGTCAGTATGCTACAGGCCCTGTGATATGCTCTGGGCACAAACATGAATAAGACTTTGCCCTGACTCAAAAAATATCACAATCTGGCTTTCCAGCATTAGATACCACAGCTCTCTATGTGTTCATTTCCCAGGGCAGCTATATAGGCTCTACAGAAATGCAGTGCCCTGATTCCCACTCACAAGAGGTTCCTTGTCCAGTTGACATATGAATGTACATTTGACATGACATTAAGGAGAGAAAAGAGACTTGAGCTGATCTGAGATTTAAAAGATGGATAGTATTTAGAGAAAAAAGAGCATATGATCTGAGGTTAGTGGCATGAAAAAAGGCTGAACATGACATGCTTGTGGGACAGTGAAGAATCCAGATGACTACCATGAAAATTTCAAGTTCATTCATTTATCCAGTCAATCTCCTATTAATGGCATGGCACTGTTCTAAGCACTGGCACTGAGACAGACTCAGCCTAATTAAGTTCACATTCTAACTGAAGATTTAGACAGAAAACAATTACATAATTACAGAAGTGGAGAGACCAAGGTAATAGAAGCAGAGCTGCCTTAGCCTGAAGGTTAGGACCACGGCCTTTGGGGGTGGAACGATCACAGCCCCCTAGGTTGCAAAGAGCCAGGCCTTCACCATCTTGGCTCTGAAGTGTGGGGCTGCTCATTCATGTGAGCCAGTGGGATGGAGCCATAGCTGCTGCCCAAGAGTGAGGGGGCAGGGCTGCCATGCCCAAGAGGGAGAGGAACGGGGGCCCACCAGGCCAAGTGGTGAGGTCACCATTCAGGAACTAGGGGACTGGAGTCACCCAGTGGAGGAGACCTGTACAGATACCACCCACTGAAGATCTGTACAGGTGCCAAGTTGACAAGGAGTGGAATTTTGGTGGTTATGTTTGTGTGTCAACTTGGCTAGGCCTGGTTGAGTGGCTGGGGGCAGCTGGATGTAGTATTCCCCATGATGAGA
>NW_006921591.1:4182174-4204877 GCF_000298275.1 Orycteropus afer afer
AAAAAAATATGGTACACACTATTAACCAATTTCCATTTGATTGAACTTTATGGCATCTGAATTATTCTTCATTAAAATGTATAGTTCTATGTATAACTTTGTTTTTTTAATCAAATTTTTATCAAGTTTCTGTAAATCTTTATAAATGGAACACAGAACATACTGACAGTGGTTTCAGGATTTATCTGACTTGCTTTCAGCTCATTGAGAAAAGATTAACAGAGAAGATCCACCAACGTAAGACACTGAGACTACTTCAAATTATTTTCAAATGTGGACAATGAAAACTGGATTTGAGGAAATCCCCATGAAGAAGATGTCAAATCAATGTAAGTAAACCATTAAGTGGCATTCCCTAAAGGCATTAGTCCAATTACTTGTTTTATTGGCTTTAAATATGGAAGCCTAGCCATGACAAGGTGAAATGAACATATGTTGTTCATTATATCATAACTATAAATGGAAATTTTTAACATTCCCCAGCTGTTTCTATCAATAGTAGTAGGTAATTAATGATGACAAGACTAAAAAAATTCTCTGAAATAATAACTTTATACTCAATCCTCAAAACACTTAATATGTATCATCTCATGAATTTTGTGAGGCAGATACATTAACATTTCTATACTATATTCTCTAAGGTTTCAAGGTATTTAAGTTTTCATTTTAATTATAATGTGTAGGAAGCCAATTATTATAGGGAGTAAGTCAGTGAATGGGATCACACTGTTTTATGGATCCTTGGATAGTAATGAAAACTGAATGTTTAGAAGCAGAAAAACATATAATAAGGAATAACTTGTTGAAGAATTCTCTTGAATGGGAAGGGAGTCTCATTAGGATACAAATAATAATAACAATAGTAAGGGCTACCATTTATTGCTGTTTACTATATGGTTTGCAGTATTTTTTCAATAAATCCTCACTCCAACCCTTTGAAATAGCAGCAGTAGTATGCTAGAGGGAGCTCTGGTAGTGTAGTGCCTAAGGCACTTGACTGCTAACCAAAAGGTTGGTGGTTCAAACCCACCAGCCACTCCTCGGAAGGAAGGTTGGGCAATCTACTTCCGTAGTGATACTGCCTCGGCAACCCAAGGAGGGGCCGACTCAACGGCATGCAACAATAACAAATTCTCTTGAAATATATAATTCTCAGTGCATACAAAGATAAATGATTCATAATGCAACTTGTAAAGTACATACTGAATGTCTGGGAACTTACCATCCAACTCAGACCGGAACATTACCAATGACTTGCATCTACCTATGTGTACTATCCATTGTTTAATTATATTGGGGATGAATGCTGAGAAGGACAAAAAATCTGCATCTGTATCTATGACAGTAAATCACAGGGATGTGACCCAGTCTAGCTTCTCTGGGTGATATTTGTTGAGAAATGAGATTGTGTAGGCAGGTTGGAATTTTGAAAGATGGCCAGACGAGAATCGAGACTGAATAATGATATTAGTAGTGACAATAGTAACAATAGCAAAAGTTGCTGTGATGTCTCGGCTACTCAGTTACTATATGTTCTGCTAAACACTGTATACATCTATTTTAATTCTCCCAGCAAACCTATAAAGTATATCCTTATTGTGTAGTTGAGGTAACTGAGACTCAGCAAGGTGAAGTATACGCAAGCTCACAGAACTGGTAGACGGAGTAGCTAACTTGTGGCAAGATACAGTAAGAAAAGTGAAAAATGACATTTGCTGGCTTAGCAGAGTTAAATTCCTTCCACTTGACCGTTTTCTAAATGATGAATTTACACGTATGTATTTATTCATAAAATATTTCCATTAAGCATCTATTCAGAGCACTATACTGAGCTCAGAGAAGATGGCCTAACTCAAGTCTGATGGACCCTTAGCTACATTTACAGCCAATTAGTGCTGGAAGCCAACACCATTTCCTCCTAAGGAACGTTGGGTTAGTTTTCCATCAAAATATTATTTAATGGCAAGACTTCAAGTGGAATGTTCCAGAAGACCTTTAGCAATTGGGCACTGCATGTTATTTAAACTAAAAACAATGCTGTGAAAAATTGCACTTCAGTACTAGCAGCACAGAGCATGCCAAATGGAATTGGCCGGCTGAAATGGAGACATGATGATTGAAATATTTTCCAGACTATTACATCCTTGAAGGGTTTAAACAGTGAGGAGAAAGACAGGGAAGGGGAGGAGGATGATTTAGGGTGGTTCATTTAATAACAACAAGATTAAATTAACCTTGGGGGGGGACACTGGGGGAGGGGTGGGAGAGAAACATTATGCAAGATGTGAGAAGCTTCCCAAAGAAGAAGCATGATGGGCTGCAAATGCAACCCAGCAAAGCCATCTATCATTAAAGTCATTTACAAGCAAACTTGACAAATTGCTGAGAAATATATTATGGGCCACATTCCTAAACCATCTTAGGAAAGGACAAACTAATAGGTATTTTCTGTCCCTAATTTGGGGAAAAAATCAAATATTCTTCAAGATTTGTTTTCTTGCATTTTGACAGCCTCATTTCTTTAATTTTAAAATGGTTATCAACAAATAAGTTACCCAGCTTCGTGTGTGGGTGTGATATCAATTAAGCTCTAATAAAATTTCAATCCAGGAAAGGAGATGGATTGCATTTCAAGTTTTAAATGTCTATTTACTGAACTATCACATTAATAAAGCCAAGCTCTTAATCCTAGTGTACTTGTAATTTTCAGTCAGGCTGCAGAAATTTTAAATTACACAAAAGAGCCTAAAGATTAAAAGAAAATTTCCAGAATTAAAGCTCAGCAGACCTAAACATTTATTGACTCCTCCGCATATTGAGAAAAATTCAAGGGTGTGAAAAGGGTGGGTGTGATAGGCACCACTTTGTCAGCTCTGGAATTTGGCTATAAAACACCTCAGCCCTCCTTACTGCTTTGCTATTTCAAAGCCTTCTCCAGCTTCACAATTCACATGACCAGAATTAATGTTTGTGCATTGCTGCCCCCTGCTGGACACATGGAATCCATTTTGTCTGGGCCCCAAGAAAATGTCGTCGGAAAATTTCAATTACTTTTCAATTCCCTGTCCTCCAATCCCCCATCCAAAGTAGCGCACTTTCCAAAGGTCTCTGAGGAGACGATTCCATCTGAGCTAATGGTCAAAAATCTCTTATAATGAAATTAGTGGGCTTCCTCATAGAGTAACCTCAATGACCCCCATCAGCATTGCTTGCCAGAGGCAATGAAAAATATGAAACATACCGTTCTGCTGCTCCAAGGACCACTTTATAAAAACACCTTTGGATTAACATTAATTCAAGCATTAGTGAGTTTTCTTCTCAGAGGATCCAGAAGCAAACAAAATGTCAGCCATCCCCTCCCTGCCCTTCCACTGATAACTGTATAGGATACCTCTTTCTTCTGATAAGGTTGCTGCAACCTAGAAACCAATCTGTCTCGAACACCACTGAATATGGAGGCCCAGCCCAAGCTCCAAAAGACCCCTGAGCCATCCATGAGTCCCAAGGGTGCCAACAGCAACTGAGGTCTCAGGAGATTTGGCAGGGTCTTCCTTTTAATATCACCACTCCCTGTCTGTCATACTGTGGAGGACTGTGTGTTGCTATGATGCTGGAAACTATGCCCTGGTATTTCAAATACCAGCAAGGTCACTCACGGTGTACAGGTTTCAGTGGACTTTATAGACTAAGAAAGACAAGGAGAAAAGGCCTGATGATCTACTTCTGAAAATTAGCCATTAAAAACGCTATGGATCACAAGAGTATTTTTTACCAATATAGTATTAGAAGATGAGTTCCATAGGTTGGAAAACACTCAAAATATACAGTGGCCACAACAATAGGCTCAAGTATACAAATGATGGTGAAAATGGCTCAGATCAGGTAACCTTTAGTTTGATTGTACGTGGGGTCTCCAGGAGTCAGACTTGATGAAAACTAACAACAAATCATTTTAATGGCCAGACTCCTGGAACACAAGTAAGCTTCAGAAAGAGCAGAGAGGAGAAAGAAAAATAATTCTGGTTGGGATGATTGTGTCTCCTCTGGGTTGGAAAGTAGGAATACAAAGATTAATACCCCTTGGGCAGCTTGCAACTCAGCAGTCAGTTCTTTTAAAGTCCTGTCCACATAGACTGTGCCAGGCCACCACTCAGGTCTCAGGGCCAGTCTTAATAAAACCTGGCATTTCGACCCCCTCCAGTAGTCTCTCCCAACATATTTCTCTCTCAGGGTCTCTCTGCCCAGCTCGAGCTAGGCCTAAGTCTCACCCAATCACAGTGAGGCTGCCCCTGGCCTACATGCTCATGAGCCTCTTGCTATAAGCCATTGGTTCTAGAAGTTCACTGGTAATTGAATAGAAATACATATTCTTCAGACTCAGTACAGACCTGCAGAATCAGAAACTCTAAGGTAGGGCCCAGTAATGTGTTTTAATAAGCCCTCCAGGAGCTCTGGTAGTGTAGTGCCTAAGGCATTTGACTGCTAACCAGAAGGCTGGTGGTTCAAACCCGCCAGCCACTCCTCAGAAGGAACACTGGACAATCTACTTCTGTAGAGATACTGCCTCAGAAACCCAGGGAGGGGTTGCTATGAGTTGGAAAGGACTTGATGGCAGTGAGTTTTTTTTTTTTTCCCCCCAGAGGATTTTGATGCATGTTCAAGTGTGACCACTCCTGCTATAAACTTCCATCTTTCTCCGCATACAAACTCCCAACCAAAAACGTCACTTGATTATGCCTTATTGGTGCTGATAAACACATACACACACATGCACACATTTAAGAAGTCTGAAAAACTCTTCATGCCAATATTGATGCCAAAGGCCTATCCATCCTTGGAGGCCTGGATTGAAAGAGAAACCTCTTGGGGAACCTCCTAATTCTTCAGCCTCCGGTTAGGGAAAATCAAGCATACCTTCCTCTCTCCTCTGTGGGTCTCATGGTGAGACAACACTTATCAAACAGTCTTACTGTCTCTTGTTATTTAAAGCATGGTCTATGGACCAGCCTCAGCTGCATCCCCTCCCCTATCCATATACACACACATACCTACACACACACCTCATGGATATGAGAAAATTTTAGGACAGTCTGAGCCTTATTAATTTCTAGGTCTCTGATACCTAGTCCAGGGTTAAGTTTTTGCACTTTTAGCATTAGTAAGTGGTTGGTGAATTAATGATAAAAGAGTGAATGAAGGACTTCTTTTTTCAACTAGGAGCTCTTGAAGACTAGAATGACTAAAGCAAGGAATAAAACTCTAATGGTGTGCAGTAGAATCTGAGTGAGTTTATGGATAAAAATCACACCACATTCCCAATTATAAATGGCCGTCTACTCAGTGTTTGTAGAGCAGCTGACTTGCATGGACTTCCTACCTTACTTCTCATCCTTACTGGGAAAGGGAGTGAACAGCTGTCAGCAAGTTACACTGGTGTGGAATTACAGAAAGACCAAAGTTAGGGAGTCAGAGACTGTCCGTTCTGGAGACAATGATATGGAAAGACAAAATGACCACTGCTGTGCCCCCACTTCAAGACATCTTGGTAGTTTGTGGCAAAGCAGGGATGAGAACCTAGACCTTAGACCATTGTTTTGGTCCTCCAGTGCTGCTCTAACAGGAATAAATTATGAATGGGTGGCTTTAACAAACAGGGATTTATTCTCTTACAGTTTAGGAGGCTACAAATTTGAATTCAAAGTGCCAGCTCTAGGGGCTGGTTGAAAGCCCCTCAACCTTGGGCTTCAGCTCTGCTTCTTGCTCCCAGCCCAGTGAACTGGGAGGTGTCTCTCAGCTCAGGCAGCTGCTGATTGCTGAGGCTGACAAACCCAAGTTTGACAAGTGTAATGGCACACTCCCCAAATTATCAAGCAACATGGCAGGCCATTACTTCAAGTCCAGAAACAGTCTCAAGATCAGCAGACAACATGCAAGCCACTGAGATGAAGACTCAGCCAAATGCAGGATCCTGAAGTGCCAAAAAGCTAGAGATCTTCCTCAAATCATCTTCTTAATATACTGGAAGCAGGCCACATCCCTAAGACAACCACTCAGCTGCTAGCAGCAGATTCCACCATGGAGTTTATTACCAGTCTCATCATGGAGATCAACTACATCTAGCTGCCCAGCCTCTCAAAACCAGGCCCAGCCAAGTTAACACACAACCTTAACTACTACAACCATGATACATTATAATTACTAGCATTGTTTCAAAACTATCACAAATTCCTTTTCTATCTTCACCATCCTTGTATTAATTACTATAACAAGTTATCTGCTAAATCCACTGCCTTTGAGTCAATTCCAACTCATAGTGACCCTATAGGACAGAGTAGAACTATCCAGAGAGTTTCCAAGGCTATAAATCTTTATGAAAGCAAACTTCCTCATCTTTCTCCCATGGAGTAGATGGTGGGTTTGAACCAATGACTTTCTGGTTAGCAGCCAAATGTGTTAACCTCTCTGACACCAGAATTCCTTAGTTGTGTGCTAAGACAGAACCTAAGACCAAATAGCAGGTACCTACACAAAATAGCTGCCCAGCCTCTCAAAACCAGGCCCAGCCAAGTTAACACACAACCTTAACTACTACAACCAAACTTCGTCTCACCTATTTTGGTCATGTTGTAAGAAGGGACCATTCCCTGGAGAAGGATGTCATGCTTGGTAGGGTGGAGGGTCGACGAAAGAGGGGGAGGCCTTCAACGAGATGGATTGATACAGTGGCTGCGATGATGGGCTCGAGTATAGCAGGGATTGTGGGGCTGGTGCGGGATCGGGCAGTATTTTGTTCTGCTGTGCATGGGGTCGCTATGAGTCGGAAACTACTCGACGGCACTTAACAACAACAACAACACAAAATAGAATGAGTCCTTGTGGCAAAGAGGTTAAGCTCTTGGTTATTACCTAAAAGGTCAGCAGTTTGAACCCATCACCCTTCTATAAAACCAGAAAACCAAACTCACCGCCATTGAGTCGGATCTGACTCACAGTGACCCCTCCATGGGTTTCCAAGGTGGTATCACTACGGAAGTTGAATGTCCAACCTTCCTTCTGAGGAGTGCTTGGTGGGTTTGAACGACCAGCCTTCCATCATTTTATAGGGGAAAGATATGAAAGTCTGCTTCACTAAAGACTTGTTGTTGTTGTTATGTGCCGTCGAGTCAAACCCGACTCATAGTGACCCCTCCTTGGGTTTCCAAGGCAGTATCACTACGGAAGTAGGATTGGCCAACCTTCCTTCCGAGGAGTGGCTGGTGGGTTTGAACCACCAGCCGTCTGGTTAGCAGGCAAGTGTCTTAGCCCCTATGCTACCAGAGTCTTGGAAACCTATTGGGCAGTTCTACTCTGTCCTAAGGAGTCACTGAGTCGGAATCAATTCAGTGGCAATGGGTTTGGTTTCTCTTTGGGTAAATAAAATAGAAGTTTGATAGTTCTCTAATGAAAAAGTCTGAGTGGTCAAGTGACCCAGGGGTTAGCACAGTTTTGCTCCATGTGGTCATACAGGGTTCACTGTCCTTATGATGTTATCTCATGTGTATATAATAGGGATTCCAGCTGTGAGAAGACAGAGTGATAAATAGGAAGGCAAATAGTACCCTTTTATGACTAAGACCCTGTTCTGTTTACCTAGTGCCACTGTGACAGGAATATATCACAAATGGGATAGCTTGAAGAAACAGGAGTTTATTCTTACAGTCTGGAGGCTTTAAGTCTGAGTTCAAAGTGCCAGGCTCTAGGGGCTGGTGAAAGTCCCTCAAACCTGGGCTTCAGCTCTGCCTCCTGCTTCCAGCCCACTGAAGCAATAGGCTTTTCTTCACTCAGCTGCTTGCTGCTGAGGCTGACAAGCCCAAGGTTGACAAGTAAAAAGGCACAGTCCCGATGTTACCAAACCACATGGCAGGCCATTAATTCAAGTCCATTTAAATCCCAAGGTCGGCAGAGTATAGCAGACTGCTGAACAACAACATGGCTACACACAGGGTTCAAGCGTGCCATAAGCTAGTGACCACTCTCTTTATATACAAGGCTTCTCCTTGTATACAAGAAGCAGACCACATTCCTAAGGCAGCTACTCAGCTGTTCACAGTAGATTCTACCATGGAGTTGATTACCAGTCTCATTGTGGGGAATGCTACATCCAGCTGCCCAGCCACTCAACCAGGCCCAGCCAAGTTGACACACAAGCTTAACTACCATGGAACCTTACCTGCACACATCAGTTCTGCCAACATCCAACTGGCCAGATGTTAGTCACGTTGCCTTACCTAGGTGCAAGAGAAGCTGGGGAATATAGACTCTAACTGGGTAGTCATCTGCCAAACAAAGGTTATCCTATTACTAAAAGGAAGGCGGGGAGAATAGATATGGAGGGATGGTCTTTACCCGTACCCCGTGCTTCTATATTAGGTGAGGCCACCTGAGAGTTTGGGATCTCTGGTCTTTTTTGATGCTATAATTGAAAGCTTCACTAGTGCACATGAGAAAAGGAGAGTAGGACAAGAACTTAGAGGGGCAGGATACCATACCACTCTGTGTATACAAGTCATGACTCCTTCTGTAACTATACACCAAGATTTGTAGTTTCCATATCCCCCCCCCCACATACACACAGAGGGAGAGAGAGAGAAAAAATAAAAATTGGAGGATCTTCTCCCCTCTGGGCTTAAGTTTTCCCATATAGGTGATGAGAGAGCTGAGCTGGGAAAGGCTTAGTATCTCCTCCAGCTATAACTTAGTTCCACAGCTTAATCAGCCTTCTCTGAAGTTGAGCCTCAATCCCTCTCTGATCACAGAATTCCCATTCTCTGAGCAGAGGAAGAAACTCGTGGCCATCTCCTCTTCCCTGTGACTGTGGAGACCCAGCATTTCTATCACTTTTGCAGGAGGGGAATTTCAACATCCTTCAGCTCACTTCTTGGATGTGTTAGAAGAAGGAGCAGGGCTCACAGAGATACCAGATGCTCAGTGTGGGGGAAAACTCCCTGAATCTAAGCGGTTTCTAAAGCATTTTAGAACAAGTGCAAGGTTCTCTAGTGATAGGTTATATTTGAAGAACCATTCCAAGCAGCCATCCTGCCACCCTACACATCCCCTCCTGAAATCAAACACACACAAAAAAACCTTCATAAATGACACAGCAATCCTACTGAAATACCCAGCCGATCCATGCCTTTCACATCTTCCCTGCCACCCCAACTACACCTCTTCCTTCCCCCTTCCCCCTTCTCCCTTCCCCCCTCTGCGATTTGAAACTCTACTTGGACGGGCATATTTCATACACAGTTCAGAACATTTTCTAGCAGAAGAGGTCTTAGAAACCATCTATTCTAAACTACTTGTTTTGCAGAAGGGGAAACTGAAGCTTGAGGGGTTAAACAATTTGCCCAAGACGGCACTGAGTTTCTGTCAGTGGTGGTAGAATAATTTGCAAAACAATAGTGGTGATAGTTATACAACATGATGAACATATTCAATGTCACTGAACTCTACATGTAAAATTATTGAACTGGCAAATGTTACACATATATATGCAGGAGCTCTAGGGGCACTGTGGTTAAAGAATTTGACTACTTACCGAAAGGTTGGCAGTTCAAACCCACCAGCTGCTCTGTGGGAGAAAGATGAGGCAGGCTGCTTCCATAAAGATTTACAGCCTTGAAAACCCTATGGGGCAGTTCCACTCTGTCTTAAACAGTTACTATGAGTCAGAATCAACTTGATTGCAGTGGGTGGGTGGGTTTTATATACATAAATACATTTGTTGTTGTTGTTATTTGCCATCGAGTCGGCCCGACTCATAGCGACCCCTCCTTGAGCTTCCGAGGCAGTATCACTACGGAAGTAGGATTGCCCAACCTTCCTTCTGAGGAGTGGCTGGTGGGTTTGAACCGCCAGCCTTCTGGTTAGCAGTCAAGTGCCTTATGCACTATGCTACCAGAGCTCCGACATAAATACATACACATACCTATACGTCTCCACAATTTAAAAAAGAAAAGAAAAGAATTTTCCCAAGGTCACATCATAGTTACTGGATTTGGGGTTGGAATCCAACTTGCCCACACCCAGCTCAATAGATTTTCTTTTCTCATGCTCCCTCTCTCACTCATTTGTCTCTGTTCATTCCTCTATCAAATAAGAACAGTGACAGTACACATGTACTGAATGCTGCCTATGTTCCAATCTCTATGCTTGGTGCTTTGCATGTGTTGTCTCATTGAATCATCACATCTGCACTATCACCTCCATTTTGTTGATGAGGACACCAAGGCTAGGATGGAAAAGGAACTTATCCAATTGCCTCTGCCTCCTTCACAGATTGCCATGGCAATCAATTCAATAAAAAGTTACAAATCTTCTACCCAAAAAAAATTCCAAACCAGTTGCTATCAATTCTGACTCACAACACCCCCAGATGTCATTGTAGAACTGTGCTCCATAGGGTTTTAATGGCTGATTTGTTGTAGGCAAATCATCAAGCCTTTACTCCAAGCCTCCTCTAGGTGGTTTAGAACCACCAGCCTCTTGGTTAGTGGCCAAGAGCTTAATCATTTGTGCCACCCAGGACTCCTCTACCCACACCACATCCCAAATCACTCTTGAGTTATCTACTCTTCTCATTCCTCTGCCCCTTGGGTTTTGATTTCACAAAACTGGCCAACCCATATCAATTTCTTTACCTTGTCAGTTGGCAATAATGAAAGAGTTAGAGGTGTGGATAACAGAAAGGCATGAAATAGCCAAAGGTGTTTCATTTGCCCCAGGATTTTGGGATACAACTTTTATTTTCCAGAAGGTCTATTTCCCAGCTTATGCTCAGGTTTGCTATAGAAAAAAACCCATGTTTCCTTTGCTGTTCTCAGTTGACAAGGAAAAAAAGCCCAAGAAAGCCTGAGACAGAGCAACTAGGGTAGGAAACTCATCCCAGAGAAGCCAACAGATAATCCAAGTGGGAAACAGAGTGGGCTGCCTGTGTGGGAGCATTGTCAGTCAGCACTGCGGGTCCTTGGTTTTTTAAGGATTCTTTTCCTTTCAAAGGCCACTCATCTGGAGAAAAGAGTCCAGCTCTAACCCTATTTTGATTTCACATCACATTCTGGAGCAAAAGGATGAGGAAGCCCCATGTCAGCCTGTCAGTCAGAAAACTGGTAGCTCTCAGTTGGCATTTCACAGTGGTGTCAGCAAGATTGCCTTTAATAGTACACTTGCTGCAGATGGGCAGTGGGCAAGATGCAGTTACAAACCCACAGGCCCAGATGACCAGACAAGGGCTGTTTGAACATGTTGAAATAAAGATGAGCCTTAGGAGAGTTTTCCTCCACATCTTATTTTAGCCAAATTTCTAGAAAGGTGATACAGTGCACCTATTGTATGCTACAGAGCACCCCCATCAGGGGCTGAGGAGGTATGCTGTAATCACACACACACAACACACACACATACATTTTTGCAAGAAAAAGTATGAATTGTCATACACAGTTGGATAAATAAATACAATTAGCCTCACATTAGGTTGGTACAGGTTTTGCTGCCAAATAAGTTACGATGAACTTCCAGTTTTCAAGAATTTTTTGGGATCAAGGATCTATTTTGCTCATATTCGGTCAGTTTTTCTAAAAAGGCCATTTGTCAAATGTCATTGAAGAGGTTGTTTCCAAGGCAGGCATTGTGAGATGGCCCATGTCCACCTTCTCAGAGCACTTATCTTAGTGGCTTTCAGACAGCATCCACTTCCCTTGGAACCCCAGATCAACTTTCCCCATATGGCTGCTCCGCAGGCAATGCCTGGACAACATAAAGGGACACATGTTTCTTGTCACACATGCCTGTGTCTCCAACTGACCTTGGTGACAATGTCAGGAACCTCTGTGCCACTACCACTAGCCAGTACTGTGCCTGGAACAAAGTGAACTCTTGTAATATGTCTTATGGGAAAGGGAAAGTTCAGTTTCAGACTAACCTGGAATTTATCCTCCATCAGGTAGTCAGACGGGGCAAAAAACCATCACGATATTTACAACCCCATTCACTCTCTAATCAGCCAATATTGAATTCTTATTGAGGGAAAGCACCAAAGATCTGTGGTGCATAAAAGATAAGTCAAACAGGGAATTATTCTGTCCTCAAGCAGCTCAAAAACATACACATATCATGATAAAGATGATAAAAGCCAGGAAACATTTTGCTGTTGTTAGATGCCCTTGAGTTGGCATAGACTCACAGCAGAACGTATGTACAACAGAATGAGGCATTTAGCAGGTGTAAACAATTCCTTAACTGTGATCTTACACATAAAATCTCTTTCATTATTATCCTTAACTGCTTTCACATCCACACTGTCTCTCCCTCTCTCACTTTCTCTTTCTCTGTTTTCTCACATCTATTCTCTTACAAAACTCATTCTCTGCAAGGAAGGCATTATTATCCCCATTTTACAGATGAGGGTTATTGAGCCTATCAAAGAATTCACACTTCTGAAGTTAAACTGAGCCTTCAAGCCCAGGCTCTGAATTAATACCAGTTGCCATCGAGTCAATTCTAATTCATGAGAACCCTAAGTGTGTCAGGGTAGCACTGTGCTCCATAGGGTTTTCAATGTTGATTTTTTTGGAAGTAGATCACCAGATCTTTCTTCTGAGGTGTTTCTGAGTGGATTCAAACCTCTTATGTTTTGATTAGCAATGGAGCATGTTAACGATCCCCCTACACCTGGGAGTCCTCTGAATTAATATTGTACTTTCAGTGCAAGGACTTAGAAGTGAGCCCCAGCTGAGGGTGAGAATAGAGAAAGGTAATGGAGTGTCAGTGACATGAAGGCAGAAAATCCAGGGGGACTTTGTGTGGGAGGTGTGACATTTGAACTGGTGCTTATAGGGCAAGTAGGGTTTGAGCTTGTGTGGATTGAGGCAACCAATGGGTAGGGGAGGGCATTCTAGTCAGGGTCATGTGCAGGGAGGCAGGAAAGCACAAGTCCCACTGTGAATTCCCAGCAGTCCAGTCTCAAATGCAGATTATGTGAAGATGACTCACAGAAGACAATGCGATAAAGGTGAGTGTAAGGAGAGTGGGTGAGGGGAGGAAGCTCCAACTTTATCTGTAATAATTTCTTCCCTAAAAAAAAAAAAATAATAATATTTTAATGTGATAAAATATTAGCATGCATCACTTCTGAGTTCTTGTTATAATGTTCTCTGATTTTTTATATCTTTAGTTAAAAAATAAATAAATAATCCAGTTGGAGGCTCCTGTGTTCCAGGCCAAAGAAGTTCGATTTATGTTGTGGGGGTCTTATAAAGAGACCATGTTGATCAGGGGAGTGACCCAATTCAAGCTGTACGTTGGGACAAAGATTCAGACAGCATCATGTAGCCCTGGACAAGAGAAGAGACAATGTGGAAACAGGAGACCAGCACATCACCTGCCTATAAGCTTCTATCCAACTGAAAAACCAAGAGATACAGGAGAAGCTGACCAACAGCCATGTGCAGGGTGCAGTTTGTCCCTAGTCCTGGCTGTCAGAGACAGCCAGCTGCAATGAAGGAGCTAACTCAACAGTATAACGTCACTGTCATTGCTAGACTGGAAGTACTAGTGTCCCAAGCTGACGATGGGGAATCTAACAGCAACAGGCAAATGGTTGACCCATGATTAACATGTCCAGGTAAAGTTCCATTGCAGGAGGGATGGACTGGAGAAGATAGTGTAGCTAGAGCTGGATAATTAGCAGGGAAACACAAGTCTTCTCAGTTCCCTCTCTGCATATGGTGCTGTGGGACTCTGTCAGGATCCAACTTCTGGAGCCACCTATCATTAAGGTGGCAGCTTTCTCTAGGGACAGTGGTTCTCAAAGTTGAGTATGCATCAACATCACCTGGAGGGCTGGATAAAACACAGATTGCTGGGCCCCACTCTCACCACTGATTTCAACAGGTCTGGGGGTTGGCCGATAGCGTGCATTTCTCACAAGTTCCCAGGTGATGCTGATGTTGCCCGTCAGGGACCACACTTTGACAACCACTACTCTAAAAAACTCTGAGTATTTTCTCAACTCCTCCCCAGGTACAAGGGAACACTCCATACACACCTCAACTAATCCTCACAAAACCCCTTAAAAGTAGCTATTATATCTCCATTACATAGAGGAGATCAAAGATCAAATACACTAAATGAACTGCCCAAGTTCACACAAGTTGTGGGCAGTAGAGTGAGGACTGGGCTCCTCTTTCACCCTGCACTGCTTGTTCCCCAAAATGGCCTTATAGTGATGACTAATGAGATTTTACAGGGCTAAGCTAAAATTGAACAAAACACAGAAAAATGTGAGTTTTTCATTATGTTAACCATGCAAATGCAATTTAACAGATTGTTCATTTTTTCTATGTTAGTCCCAGTCCCACTTACATTTCAGAGAGTTAAATGCTTTTATGAAATGATGATGGCAGGAGATGGTCTTTTTCTTTTATTTTCTAATATTCTGATTTAGCAAAATCAACACATGTACTTGGGATGCAGAAATGTTTTGCACTCTTCTACTAACCTAAAGTTTGGTGGTTAAAATTCACCTAAAGGTAGAGTGGAAGAAAGGCCTGGCAACCTGCTTCTGTATAGATTACAGTGAGGTTGTACTTTGCAACACATGGGGATCACATGAGTCAGAATGACGTCAACCGCAGTGGAAACAAAGAAAAGATTCTATTGCTAGGGGATAGACAAGTACCTATTGGTGACTAGTCAATTTCAACTCATAGCAACCCTCTAGAACTGCCTTGTAGGGTTTCCAAGGCTGCAATCTTTACAGAAGCAAACTGCCACATCTATCTATCTTTCTTCTGTGGAGTGGGTGGTGGGTTAGTAGCCAAGTGCTTTAACCACTGTACCCTCGGGCGGGTGGGGGGGGAGAGCTGAAGACTTAATTTCAATCTGTTTGTTTAAAAAAAATATTTTAAATTTCTGATCTGTGAAATTCCTGGCAAGAGCACATTCTACATTGCCTCTTTACACCTAGTTGGCATCTGCATTTTACAGAATAAAGACAGCTCAGTGACTCCATGTGGGTAGGTGGGGACAACCCCTGCCTCCCAGGCCAATCCTCTACCCATCTCACCTACTGCAGGTCCTTTTCCCTGGGCTGCTGGAAGCCACAGGCATAGGTCTAGGGGAAGTGTGAGGAGCCTTTTCTTTTCTCAGTGACATGACCAGAATGGTGACTACCACCTAGTCCTCAGCCATTAAGGAAGGTCCACATTGTTTCGGCTTCCTGCTCCTTGTATTTATTTCTGTTCTCAGACAGTTCCTGGAGTCAGAGGTGGGGGTGAGCTAGTATCACCACTCACTACAAAGACGACACTGAGTCACAGAGGGGGGTTCTGCTTCCTAGGCCAAATGCCACAAAACAGGTGACATAGTGCAGCACAGTACAGAAGTAAGCAGGTGGGCTGTGGGATTACACTGCCAGGGACCAAACACTAACTTCTCAGGTATTGGCTGTGTGACCTTAGGAGGTTCCTTATCTCTGGCTTAGTTTCCTCACCCATCAAATCAAGGTAATGGTACTTGCTGTATAGTGTAGTTGTAAAGATGAAATGTGTTAATATATTTAAAGCAACTAAGAACAGTGCCTGTCATATAGAACACATCTGGATGTTGATTTTTATTACTCAGTTCTTCACAATCATTCATTAAACAAACATATATATATATATATATATATATATATAAATTGTGATTTGGGTGGAAATTTACAAAGCAGATTCTTTTTACACTCAACAGTTCATACACATTGTTACACTGCACAGATGACAATTCCCATGATAAACACCTCCTCCTATCTCCTACCTGTGGTTATCTCTTCCCTGTGTCCTTCTTACGTATACATTCTTGTCTGTCTAGTTTCCCCCTATGCAAATGCTGCTCTTCTGATTTCTCATGGTTGACTGTTCTAAGAGGTCCATCTGTCTGCGGTAGGTATTCCACTTATAGGGCCTTCTATTGTTTGGCTGAGAGCTAATCCATAGGAGTGAGTCCAATTCCAGGCCACAAGCGTAACCTAGGGCCATATTCTCAGGGGTTTCACCAGTCTCTATCTGACCAGTAATTCTTGTCATTTTTGTATTTTGTTCCACAGTTTTTCTCCCATTCTACTCAGGATCTCCAATTTTGGTTCTTTGCCAAGTGGTTGGCACTGGTAGCTGGGCACCATCTAGTTCTTCTGGTCTCAGGGTCATATAGACTGAGGTACCAGTAGTTCCTTAGTCCCTTGAACTAATTGTTTCCATATGTCTTTAATTTTCTGCACTCTTGTTTGCTTAATATAAGGAGAGACAAATAGTTGCATTTTGGATGGCTGCTCAAAAGCTTTTAAGACCTCAGTTACTACTCACCAAAGCAGAATGTAGAACAATATTTTTATGTACTATGTTGTGCCAATTGAGGTTGATGCCCCCTGAGACCATGGTCCCGAGCCGGCACACCTGGCGACTCACTCCCTCAAGCTGCTTGGTTGTGACTAAGAAGCTACCCCAACCTTGTCCCGTTAGTTCTATAATGTATATGGTTATTTTTGTAGCACAAATATGCATGTAGGAATATCATCAGCCAAATCTACCTATGGCCATGGGTATATTCCCACTCACCTACTCACACCTGATCTCACCTGTCTGCCTATGTAGCTACCCATCAACTATGTTTGTTTATTTGAATGCTTGAAAACAAACATTTCTTGATGCCTACCACACTATGAAGGGGGCTCCAAGGAGCAGAGATGGATGGGATAAAGTCCCTCCTCTTCAGAATCTCTTGCAGCAAACAAATGAGCAATCTCATTATGGAGGAAGGCCTATGTGTGGAGGCAAAGGGTGTCATGGGAGCCAGAGGAAGGGTAGGTACAGTGAGGGTCTTCCTAGAGGAGGTAATGTAGGTACTGACCACATCTGTTGCATTATGGGACTGAGCCAAGGCTGAGAATGGCCTTTACATGAAATCAAACCCAAAACCAAAACAGCTGCCATTGACTCAATTCCCACTCATGGAGACCCCCTGTGTTACATGGTAGAACTGCTCCATAGGGTTTTCTCGCCTGTGGTGCAAATGGTTAAGTACTCAACTGCCAAAGGAAAGGCTGGCTATTTGTTTCCACCCAGAGGCACCTCAGAAGACAGGACTGGCAATCTATTTCTGGAAAGTCATAGCCTTGAAAATTCTATGGAGTAGTCCTACTTTGCACCCATGGGGTCACCATGAAGCAGAATCAATGTGATAGCAACTAACAACAACAATCTTTATGGAAGCAGGTTGTCAGGCCTTTATTCCATGGTGTAATTGCCATGAATTCAAATCACAAACCTTTCAATTAGTAGTTGAAGACAAACTATTTATGCTACTCAGGGACAGGGACTCCAAATCTCCCCACATGTAAGGGCCATGAGAAGGCTCTGAAAGCAGAAGGAAAATCCTATGCCCTATTCTGGATAACATTTGCACAAGCAAATATTAACTTGGCACAAAGGGCAAGGGAGAAAAAGCCATAAATATTCTCAGCTCAATTTATAAAATGACTGAATAATTTAAGTAGCTCTTCAATGTTCATAATTACTTGGTGGGGGAGAGAACCCTTTGTTCCATTAGAGATATATACAGAAGAGGAAACCCCATAATATGAATGAAGACACAGTACATTAAAAATATAAATTAAGGAGTAAAAGAATGGAATAGTGCCAATTTTTTTTTTTTTTTTAATTGCTACACAAATTGCTAATCAGTATCCAGTGCCATGTTGCCTAATTTGTTCATCAGGAGCAAAAAAGATAAAGATCCCACAGTCAGAGAAGAGGCAACCAATGCAGTGAAATCAATGTGTACAAGATTTCAGGATGACCTTGACCCTGTGAGAGACTTTTCCAAAGAGGACTCAAGCTGATAATTTTTATTCTGGATCTAGAGGCATGGAATTGGATGAGACACACCTCTATGGTGTGAGTCAGAGGCAAAATTGGCAGGATCCAACAAAAGCAACAAGACTCCATTTCTCATGCAGTGTATATTCTCATGATGGGCAGAGTCCACAAGCAAGTAAACAAGATGATTTCAGAAGATAAAACAGAACTCATAGGAAGACATTGGAAAGTTGGGTTTTAAGGCCAGTTTCCCATCCAATATCCATTCTTTACTTTTTAATTAATGGAACTCTAATTTTTGTTGGGGAAGCATTTCCCAGTGGTACCCCTGTGACAGTACTGTGGGATGCAACCTGGACAAAAAGGTGCAAACCAAGGTCTCTGGGTGGCAGTCCAATAAATAGACTTAGCAACTTGTCCCTTCACTCTTTGCCCTTCACTTTCCCCCCCTTGTTCTTGCCTGGAAGGCCTTAAGAAATCCTGTGACCGTGAGAACACACCCATGGGCTAAGCACAGCAGAACAGGAGGATAAACGTGGATAGCATTGAGATCTGCTGCGCCAGCCTTGAACAGCCTATCTCCAAACTTCCTGTTATGTAGGAGAAAAATATACCCAATCTTGCTTAATTCACTGTTACTTGAATTTTCTTGTATTAATATGTATTCAGGAGCTCTGTTGGCATAGAGCCGAAGACATTTGACTACTCACCAGAAGGCTGGAGGTTCTAAACCCAGAAGCCACTCCTTGGAAAGAAAACTGGACAATCTACTTTCATAGAGATACTGCCTCAGAAACGCAAGGAGGGGTCACTATGAGTTGGGACTGACTCGTTGGCAGTGAGGGTTTTTTGTTTAAAATATGTATTGCAATTCTTAACTGATACAGGTTTCCATATTTGGTGCCTTCCTTGGCATTGCTTCCCATCAGAGAATGGCAGAATGATGCAAATGTGCAGATAGGTGGGACTCAAAGAGCTTTGGTCCACACTGGAAACTACCATCCCTGCTAAAATGCTTCAATGGTCTCTATGGCAATCAGGAGAGAGATTCAACTCCTGGTTTCTTGGGTATCATTATTTCTGGATCCTCCACTGCCTCTTCGTGGTTTCCAAGCACAATAATTCTAATGGGGTCCCAAGCAACTGACTGAGCTACACATTCATCAAATTGAACCAAAGCAAAACGTTTCCATTGTCACGCACTGTATGCAGCCAGGACTCTGTGTGAGAAAAAGGTCTTAAGGCAGGCACTGGGCTGAAAATTCATCTTAATTATTGGTCCCCTCTTGAGAGGGAATACTTCTGGTCTCCCCCAGAGCTAATTGAGAGGTCATATCTCAACTGTTAGTGGAGAAGTAGAGCTGGGGGCACCTAAGCCTGCCAAAACCTCTGCTTCTTAGGAGTGGTCAGCCTATCAGCAAACATCCACTGAGCTCCTTCTACACATAAGGCACTGAGTTTGGCACCAAGGATACAAAAATGGATAAGACAAGGTCTATTTTTAGATGGGTAAACAGACACCCAAATAAGCATTATAATCAGTGTGTATAATGATAATTTGATGGAATTATTGTGATATTGAAGAACAAAGACATTTAACTTACCTGGAGTGGAGTAGAAGGAGACTTGGTGGAGCTGGAACCTAAATAGTGTCTCATAAAGGAATTGGACTAAAGGTCTGGGTGGAAAAGAAGTAGATGATAGGATTTGGTTAGGGGGATGCAGTGCTGCAGTGTCATAGGGGCAATACATTTTAAGTCACAGGTTGGAGGTGAGGGAGGGAAGCAGGGAAGGGAAGTCAGCAGGTGCCAAATCATAGGACAGTCTGTCTGCCTTTACTAAGAAATATGTGGTCTCTAATCCAAGGGCAATGGGGAGCCATGGAAATATTTTTAGCTATGAGTGATAGCATCCAATTTACCTGTTAGACACCTTTGATGGCCACGTGGAAGATGAATTTGAGAAGGACACAACGGGATACAGGGAGACCAGTCAGGAATCTGACAGATACCTACTCAATCTGAGAAGAAAGAGGGTAGAAATAGCAACGATGAGGATGTGCCAGGCTGCAGGCTGTCAGAGTGGCATCAGGCGCCCTTGTGCATCAGCTACCAGCTTGATTCATGGCTGTAAGCATCCATTTGAGCAGCCATAACCATGGCTCCCCTGCTTCTCTCCAACATCCTATTTCATCAGAGTGTACGGGTCTCTAAGTGATGAAAACACCAGACCTCTAGGCTCACATTACATATCTCCTACTTTGCAGTAATCAAGTTCAGTGACAAATGGAGTCCTTGTATTAAGCCTCAGAATCCTTATTAAACTTTTATAATATTAAACAATTAAAATATTCTCCTAGATTTAAGGCTGCACTTTTTTCGGGAACATTGCCAGTGAGATAAAATACTCAGAGGCTCCTTATTCTCCAAACATATATTTGACAGTATGCTTCATGCTCTGTTTGATATCAAAGCAATAGCACTAGAGTTGGGCTTCAAAAAAAAAATGTGCATTTTTCATGGCAACAAATAATAATAATAAAAAACTTCTTTTCTTTATGAGGCCACAATTGGTGAAGCCCAGCTCTGATAATGAGGAAAGGGGATATTTATGAGGATCTATTCTCCCTTTATTAGCAGGAAAGGTAGATGGTGACAGGAGCTGTAAGCCAGTTCATGGAGATTGTAAATTTGCCACTGTCTTGCAAGACTAACAGTAAAAATGAAAATGTAGTATCTTCTCCTGCTTGTATGTTTTGCATGTTCTTTATCATCCCTGAGCACCAAAAGCCCTGCCTACCACATTCATACTGCAAACACTAAAGGGAATGTGGGAACTTCGTTGCATCCAAAGAAATTCCTTCTCGATCTACGTGATCCAATATGGTATTTCTTCTTGATCTACATGATCCAACATGGTAGACACATGGCTATTGTTTTCTTGAAATTGGACTAGTCTGCATAAGATGTGCTATAAACGTAAATTGGGAGCGCTGGTAGCATAGTGCCTAAGGCACTTGACTGCTAACCAGAAAGCTGGAGGTTCAAGCCCACCAGCCACTCCCTGGAAGGAAGGTTGGGCAATCTACTTCTGTAGTAATACTGCCTCAGATACCCAAGGAGAGGTTGCTATGAGTTGGGTCCCACTCAACAGCACATTACAACAACAACATAAGTAAATTATACACAAGATATGGAAAATTTACTACAAAAAAGAATGTAATCTATCTTGTTAATACTTTTATTCATACATTGAAATAATATTAATTTGGATATATTGACTTAAATAAAATATATTGAAATTTGACTTATTTCTTTTCACAAGGGCCCTGGGTAGTACAAATAGTTTATTTCTTTTCATAAGGTCCCTGGGTATTACAATCCTAAAAGTTGGTGATTCAAACCCATCCAGTAGCACCCTGGAGGAAAGATTACAGGTTATACCCAAGAAAACTCTATGAAGCAATTCTACTCTGTAATACCTGGGGTCACTGTGAGTCTGAATCAATGGGTTTGGGATTTGGGGCTTTGGTTTCTTTTCACTTTTTAAAATAGGGCTACTAAAAAATATTATATCACATATATGACCCACGTTGTATTTATATTGGACAGTGATCTAGATCACAGAATTCACTCAGAAAAGGACCCATCAAGGATCAGTTAGCAGAGGAAACCCATTTCTATGGCTGTCTAATAACTCATTAGATGTTGTTCTATAGACAGGGGTCAGTTAGGAAGTCTCAGGTTAACTTACCACCAGCCCTCAAACACCCATTATCCCAGCAGTGCATCTAGGTTCATCAAGTTGAAGGAAATAAAATTCAATAACATTTTTTATAGTGAGCTGATTTTGCTGTTGCTCATTAAGAGCTGCGAGCTAAATTAATTTGAGCATGATTGCCCCCTAATTGGAGAGGGACATAAATCCAGCTGAATGTGCCATTATGTATAACACCTTGATCCTGCACAATCTTGTGCATCTGAATTTACAACACTCAGTGCAAGAGGGGAAACTAGCTGCAAATAATTACAATGAAAATTATGATTATTGACCAAGAACATTATAATAGATGATAATATTCTAGGTTGTAACACTTTTCTCAATAAAGACATTGATCAAGTCTTCTCTGGGATAATATGTTAAAGCCTGATTATTAAGACTAAAGAAAATACCAATTGCTATTAAAGTTAAGAAATAAGCCAACTCTTACACCCATGCTTTTTTAGTGCAGTAATAATTTACCATTCCTCCCAAACACAGCAAAAAAGAAAAAGCATAAAGAAAAGTCAGTAATTTTCACAGATCCATACAACGTATCTGACTTTCTTCATCCAAAAGTTTTCCCACATAAATATTCAACAGATACTTGTCCAAAATAAGAAAGACAGGGACAGAGAGAAAAGCCACGGAAACAGAAGCTTCGTGCTGACTTGCCATCTTTGCACTAAGTGTGACAAGTGGCAACCATACCTGAAAATAGATTCTTTCAACAGTTAAAAACATTTATTTTTAAAATTGATTTTTTTAAGGTAAAACTGCCCATACATTTGGAGATCAATAACATAATTTACCCCAATGAGAAATAAAAAGATATACCAATATCTAAGCATTTCCTCAAGAAGTCTTGGTGGAAGATCATATATAGTGTTGGCAGACAATGGTCCTATAAGTTTTTGTGAAGGATCAGAATTCCCAGGTGTATAGTAGAGCTGACAAGGGGCAAGGTTGTGGTCACTGCTTGGTCACAGCCAGCTACCCAGAGTGACCGAGTAGTTGAACCTGCAGGCTTGGGACCATAGTCGCAGGGGACAT
>NW_006921591.1:4205448-4207109 GCF_000298275.1 Orycteropus afer afer
TAAACTGTGGTCAATGACATGAGACAAAATAATGTGAACTGCTGTATGGAAAGTGAATTTGCTCTGTAAATCTTCACCCAAATCAAAATAAAATTAAAAAAAAAAAGAAGAAGAAGAAGTCTTGGTGGTGCACTGGTTAAGAGTGTGGCTGCTAACAAAGAGATCAGCAGTTCCAACCCACTAGCCGTTCCATGGAGGAAAGATGTGGCAGTCAGCTTCCATAAAGATTTACAGCCTTGGAAACACTAAGAGGCAGTTCTACTCTGTCCTACAGAGCTGATATGAGTCAGAATTGACTCAACAGCAGTAGGTTTTCTTTAAGTATCTCCTGAAAGCCACACCATTTTCTCTTTCCTCTCTTATAATTGGAGGGCAACAATTCAGATGAGATAGATTTGGCTAGAATGAGAAAGATCAGTTTCTATTATGAAATCAATTTTGCCCTGATCAAGGAAGAGCTCCAGTCACATGCTTCACTGGTCACTAGGTGAAGAGAATTCAACCAGAATGCTCGACTGCCTTGAGGGTCTTAAAATGCTTTTCTTTAAAATAAAATAAATAATAAATAAATAAATAAATAATAACAAATATTTCAAAAATAGTTTATAGAGAAAAGTTTTCTATCCATCCTCCCTTCTCTATGTTCCAAAATAAGTAACTACTTTTATTAGAAGGAGCCCTGTGGCACGCAATGGTTAAGCGTTTGTTTGCTGAATGGTCGGCACCAACCGATTGCACCTTGGGAGCAAAGACCCAGTGATCCGCTCCCATAGAGATTACAGGCTAGGAAACTCTATGCAGCAGTTCTACTGTGTCCCATCGGGTTGCTCTGAGTTGAAATCGTCTTAAACAGCACATGACAATAACAGTTTTTATTAGGGCTTTGTGTATTCTTTCACAGTTTCTCTTGCACGTGTGACATAC
Source organism: Orycteropus afer afer (assembly GCF_000298275.1). NCBI lineage: Eukaryota > Metazoa > Chordata > Mammalia > Tubulidentata > Orycteropodidae > Orycteropus > Orycteropus afer. Next base: position 4,206,373 of record NW_006921591.1, read on the forward strand.
AAATATATATTGTTATCTTTCACTCCTTCCTTTTTTAAACAAAAGGTAGCTTAGTAGACATGCACACACAGTGACTTTGCTTTTTACATTTATTATTTTTGGGAATTACTTCATATCAGTACATAAAGAGCATCCTCATTTTTTAAAAAAACCTGCTATAATGTATTTTGTTACCCAATTAACCAGGCCCCTGTGGAGGACATTTGGCTTATTTTCAGTCTTTTGTTATCACCAAAATGTAATTGGTGATTAGTGGTAGAATTCTTGCCTTCCGTGCAGCAGACCTAGGATTAATTTCCAACTATGTACAACCACTACCTGCCTGTCTGTGGAGGCTTGAGAGTTAGTATGATGTTTAACAGATTTCAGTTGAGTTTCCAGACTAAGATGGAAAGTTAGAAGTTTGAGTCCACTCAGAGATGCTTCAGAAAAAGTTCCTAGGATCTATTTCCAAAAATCAGTCACTGAAAACCTTATGGAGCACCATTCTGCTCTGACCCACATGGGGGCATCATGAGTCTGACTGGATAGCAACTGGTTTAGTTTGAACTAGTCCCTGGCACCAAGTAATGTATGATCTTGATTGGGAGATAATAGCCACTACAATTAATAGCTACTTGTTAAAAAAAAAAAAAAAAATGTTTTGGAGAGTATCAAAAAACAAACACACTGATGTGTGGAGTGGAATCAGATCTGATTCATAGCAACCCCTCCTTGGGTGTCCAAGGCAGTATCAC
>NW_006921591.1:4212919-4224435 GCF_000298275.1 Orycteropus afer afer
CCTCGGAAGGAAGGTTGGGCAATCCTACTTCCGTAGTGATACTGCCTCAGAAACCCAAGGAGGGGTCGCTATGAGTCGGGGCCGACTCGACGGCGAACAACAACAACAACAACATTACGGTAATAAAACAAGCAAAACAAAACCATGAACAAAAAGAATTTGAAATTACACAGCAGTCAAAACCACCACAGCAGCTAACATACAAGAAGTCCAGATTCAAGTGACCTTTCAGAACTATGGAAGTCCCTAGGTAGCAGAAATTTTTAAGTGCTTGACTACTAACAATTACTAACAGAAAGATTGGCGGTTCAAAACACCCAGAGGTATCTCAAAAGGAAAGCCTGCCAATCTCCTTCTGAAAGATCACAGCTTTGAAAACCCTACGGCACACATTTCTACACTGGAACACACAGGGCTGCCATGGGTCAGAGTTGACTCATGTGGTCAGGACAGTGTGGGCAAAGGTAACCACCAACTGACTCAACATGAGCCCATTCATCTGAATCTATACCAATGGGGCCCATGGGGCCTCTCAGTCACAGTTGGAGGATGCAGAGATGTGCAAAAATTAAAAATTTGAACAACTACTGTTGTTACTTGTCATTGAGTCAGCTCTGAGTCATGGAGATCCAACATGCCTCCCTCCTACCCCTCCTGTTACTGTCCCTGGACCCAGGATAAACAGCCCCCTGAGAGACTCTTCCCAACCTGTCACACACAGGTCACAACCCCCATCTCTCCACTCTAAGCTTTGCTCAAGCATTTTCTATGCAGATGCTCCAGAAAGGTGAGCAAGTGCGTATAGACAGGTGAATTGGTACAAGGCTGGGGATAAACTGTCAGAGACAGAGAAGAAACTAACGACAACTAGGCATGTGCCATACCAGTACATTACCAACACCTGCCCATTGACAGGTGAAAAACCCAAGAGCCAAAGTAGTTAAGGGATTGACTCAAGGCCACAACTACCCAAAAATGTGTCTTCAAAGAATTATTCAGAATGGAAGATGAGTTACAATATAATGTAAGTAAAATTCTTCAATACTACTTATACGCATACCTTGATGACTGAATCTGTTTAGCACCTGAGAGTGAGTAATAAGATAGCTCACATGTGTGAATCTCTGAGTGAGTCTGAATGTGCATGGGCATGGGTCTGTGAGACTGAGTGTACATGTGTGTATGTATGGAAAGAGGGTATACATATGATAAGTGTAAATGTGTATACATGGGTGAGTTGTATCGTGTGTGTCTGTGAGTATGTGGGTACATGTGTGAGTATTTACAAGTGTATGCACATGAATACAAGTGAAGTGGGAGTGTGTGTGCACATGGGTGTTTGTATGATCGTGAGAGATGTTGAGTTTAGTGCTGGCATTGTTTTAGATAAAAAATTACAAAATTTATAAGTGTTATCTTTGGGTTAGAGACTCATGAGTGTTTAAAGGGTTTTCTCCCTCTGCACCTTTCTCTACTTTCTCTATAATATTCATATAGTCCTTTAACAATCAGAAAGCTTTTATTTTGTTTTTGTTTTTTTAGCCCAGCCACACATACTGAACTTCTGGTTACCTACTTCCCACCTCAGCAGAGGTGGCAGACTGCCTGCCTCTGGGGCTCAGTAAGGCCAAGGTTGGAGGTAAGGGATATTAGTCACAATGGGGAGAAGATGGAGAGGCCAGGGAAGATTCAGAAGACAGTTCCCTCCAGCTTCCCAGCTTGATGACCCCTTCCTGTCTCTTCTATCAGCCTTTGGGAATTAACTAGCAGTTTCTGATTCCTGCCTCCATTCCATATATCCAGCCAGTGTAGACTTCTGTGGGGTTCCTTTCTCTCAGTTGGCCTCCCTTCTGGGAGACCCTTGTGTATTAAATGAGTAGTCCAAGCACCTAGAACTTATACCTGAGAAGCTTTGGGTTCCATGCATAAAGTATACTGGTGAATGGACAATGGGAATATAAACTTCATGAAGGAGGCGTTACCCTGTTCCAGATGTCTGCAGCCCCACCCTTCTCCACCAAAGACAGTGACCAGGAGACTTCTCTTGGCTTCCAGTGCATTAGTAGCTGATGACAGTACCATATGCACATTACCTTTGGAGGCAAGTGACTGCTAACTGTCCTAAACAGTGCTGATTATAAATATGATTTTTAATGCCCTTAATAAGATGCTGTACTTGGGCCTCTGGGAAAAGACCCTTTGGTTTGTGGTTTCCATTTAAAGTATGTATAACTGATTGCTGTCCAGGTGGGCGGCTTTGGGGCCCTTACGGGGGAAATCTGCACACTCTCATTAGCAAGCTTGTTAGGGCCCAGAGCACTGAGACTCTGATTTTCAGAGGGCAATGTTTCTGCTACCACTCAGCCAAAATCTGGCAGCCTGGATACTTAATAAAGGGCCTGGGAGAGGAAGGAACTGAGAGTGATCTGTGATGCTATGCTGGAGTCTATGCCTGAGTTCAAGCCCTGGACCTACTCCTTTCTAGCTGAGCCATCTACTGGGGCATGTTCTTATCCTCTTCAATCCTCACTCCCTACGCCTAATACAGTTAAGGAAGAAAATCCACGTAAAATGCTTAGAGCAGTGTGATACCATTATTACTTAGACCTACCTCTACCAGGCACCAAGACAGGGGCTTATGCCCTCAGCTTTCCAATAACCTCCCCTGTCTTGTTTAAGGTCTTATGCAATAGAGACTCTGAACCACAGCTTTTTCCTTTTGCTGGACACTGCCTTATATCACTCCTTGGGTATATGTTCATATCTCATATCTATATAGAAAAAATATTCGCTGCTTGCATGCTTATTTATTAGCATACCACATGGAAACAGCTGGGCGGATTCTCAGAAATTTGGAGAGGTATTTTGGGGTAATCTGGCCCCAGATATTTTCCAGACAGTGTACACAAAATTCCCTTTGAGGAATCCTGGAAGAATCTCAATTGTTTTTCTTTCATACCAAGAAAACATTAAGTATTTCAACAAATGAATTCAGAAACTATATCATATATACATATTTACATATACACACAGACACACACACAAACATCCGTGTTGTTGTTGTTGTTATATGGCATCAAGTCGGCCCCAACTCATATATTTAAATATGCTAAAATCTTCTAGGTGTAGCAGGGGGTTACTAAATATTCATTAATATATTTTTCAAGACATTGCTTTCATTCTATTTTATGAAACAAAGAAAATATGTTATACAAAATGCTATTTTCAGAAGTTAAAATTGAGAAGGTTGAGAGAGCCCTAAAGTCAGTCTGATAGGAATCTCCATTTGTGGGTCAATGGAGAGGGACAGGCTCACTGTGGATGAGTAAGGGACGCCCAGAGGAAGAACATTCAGAGCTAGTTAGGATAGACACTCTCTCTTGAGGGGTTCAAGTCCAAGGAGCATTCACATATTCAAAAGACCAGTATTTGCCATCCACAGCTGTTGCAACTGCTACTGGAACCAAGGCCCAGGGGGCAGAGTGCCTGCCCACTGGGAGTGATTTGCTCTTTCTCTCACAGTTAATGGAAAGAAACCAAAGTTTCACTGCCAGTCTTGGGGCATGTGAAGTGCATATTTAGATTCCATGACAAAAGGAAATAAATGATGGCTTTTGATTCCTAGCTGCTGAAGAATCACACATCTACTTAATGTCAAATATTTGACACTACTGTCAGCCCTTATATTGCCACATACAGTTGAAGGATGAGCCTGAAGTGATGATTTTCTCATGATAAAGTCAGGTTAGAGCCTGTGACAGAGACTCAGGATCCAGGCCATTTCCCAAGTAACTGCTATGTATTTTAACAGGGAGTCATTTAAAGGAATCTTCATTAATATATTCCCCAGTTACTACTGAGCCTTTCAAACGCTTCTCTTTCTGATATGGGCAGAAAGCATCTGTTTCTCAATGTTTCCCATTTTACCATCAGTAAGTCATTAGAGCAGACACTCCAAATGCAGGTGTTAAGATTTGTTTGTGCTGCTACTTACTTGGACAGCTTCAGGGTAAGTAGCAGCAGGAATTTATTTGTAGGCACTCCAGACAATGATGTAATAAATAGGATGTTAGAAAAAGCCTTGTTCGAAAATGGGAAATATTTATAGGACTCTTGATCATGACAATTACTTAAAAGTACTACAGAATTCCAACATTTATCTTTTTACTGTTTACTTAATGACATACAGGTCAAGGAAGATAGAAGAATGCATCCAGGATTGGATCCTTAGCTCTCTCAATCTGGGCTGGTTTGAGAAGAGTTGTATTTGAAGGTGATAGTAGACTAGATGAGTTCTTAAAGTTCTCCTCCAGTTGCCCACACCATTTTCCTTTGCTTTCTCCCTCCTAACCAGAGCCCTCTTCTTACATTCAGCTTTCAAAGACCAGGTCAGTGATGAGTAGAGAGAAGAGAAATTCCTCAGAGGAAATAAAAAGAGGAAGACCCATTACAACCTTAAGAAAATTGCAGTGAAATTTCAGAGTGCTTGAGGACACCTGTTTTAGGAGCCATATATTAGTTATTCTACCACCTGTCTGCCAGTTTGTCATACTGTGGTGGACTGCATGTTGCTATGATTCTGGAAGCTATGTCACGGGTAATTCAAACTCCAGCAGAGTCAGTCTTGATGGACAAGTTTTAGTGGAACTTCCAGACTCAGGCAGACTAGGAAGAAAGGCCTGGAATTCTACTTCTAAAACTTAGCCTTATGCATCCCAACAGAACACTGTCTGACTCACTTGCTTTGGACATGCCATCAGGAATCAATCACTAGATGTGTTTGGTGAAGTAGAGAGCCAATGAGGGCAAGGGAAGCCCTTGGTGAGGACTGGAACAACAGCCAGCAATTGTGAAGATGACTTAGGACAGAGCAGCATTTTTTGCTGTTGTTCATCAGTTCACCATGAGTTGCAACTGACTCAGTGGTGGCTATCTATCTTTCTATATTGGTTATTGGGAATTTATACACAAACAAAATTTTGGCCCTTCTGATGATCACTCCCTTAAAGCATATACATACACAGATCTTCACACATCTAACCACATTCATCAAGATGTATTCCACTAGAAACTCTCAGCAGTGGTCGCTAGTTTACAAAACCACTTTGAAACAGATGCCTGGAAAAGGACATCATCAAATAATCGACCCTGTCAGGAGAGCAAATTTCCACCATGGCCACATAAAAATGAAAGCAAACTCTCAAAACCAAAGAGATATTTTAAATATCAGTGGAAGTCAGCAGCTTTCCCTCCTGCTTCTGAAATTATTTTATGCTATGCCACACTCTAGGAGCTCTGGCATTATTCACCGACATCACAGAGCTGTCAGATCTCCCTAATCCGATTCATCAAGACTGCTAATGGCTCCTGGCACCAGGTAAACAGGCCATATTGCTGAGATTACAGAAGGCCAGCAACCCAGTCACCACAAAGGCAGCCCAGCTACATGGGGCAAAGTGGAGCTGACTAGAATTCACATCAAATTTGCATATATTTGCACAGCATGCCAGAAATACTTTAATCTCAAGCAGGCCTAGAGCCGAGAAGTGGAGAGAAAGCAAAACAGTTTGGTAGAAGGGAAGACTGACTTTAGAGAAGACCTGTAACTGCTTCCACAGATGACACTGATGCTTCTGTTTTAGATGCCTTGCTGATGGTCACTGATAAAAATGATCACCAGGTTATTTTCCAGGCTGCTGCCTTTGTTTTAAGGAGACTGAGTTTTCTGGACCATGTGCTTACTGCAGCAGCAAAGGGAGTTCTGATTCGCACATTTTCCTGCTGGAGGGTAGCATGTGTCCCCATATACCTGGGTAAAGAACAAGTAATTACAGGTTCCATATAGGAAATTTAAGATACTCTGTTCCGCCATTAACCTGTCCAGCAGGAGAGATTGGTAAACATGCTGAGCCAGGCCTTACCCTTGTTCTCTGGAATGAAGGGGCATAAATCAAAACATTTTGGTGAGGGGAGAAAAAAGGCAAGCAAAATAGCATCAGGAATCTGCACACCATCTGCACTTTCATACAGCACTAATGGGGAATAATTACATTGCTCCTGCAGCCCAATAGCTGCAAGTCTCTGGAAGCGAGACTGGTTCCCCAGGCCTTCTCAGGGCCGTTGTCTGGCAGAGGTGAAAATTGCAAGTCCGAAGCTGAAATGGCTCATTAAAAGAACCTTGAAAAAGAGGGTTGCTCTTTGAATCTTAAAGATGGTAATGAGTAACTCAGCAGGCTACCAGAGAAAGCCTTCCCTTTTCTTTCAATATTCAGTGACTAGGGATCTAATAGGAGCAAGGGTTCAAGGTTAAAGAGGAGGGGAGGGGAGGGAAAAGGATAGCCAGATACTGATAAAACTTCTCCAAGACTGCTTCTCCGGAGGACCACTCACCAGCTGCTCCCTGGCAGGAAATTTAAAGCTGTCAAGAAATTCCATTTATTGCTAGCTGATGAGTCGGCAAGGAAGTATACTCTATGCACCTTAGTGGAACTTCAATCCAGCCTAGCCTCTCTGCTGCTGTCCAGAGCAGCACAGAAAGCAGATTGGAAGGAGCAGGAATTAGCACGCATATCCAAAAGAACTCAGCCAGAGAAGCCAGGTCAAGAAGCCACCCATGAGGACCCTCCCGGCCCATTCTGACCTTGGCAGAGGCCCCATCCTGGCTGCAAACTATAGTTCAAGAACCAATCTCTCCAGGTCTAAAAAAAAAAAAAAAAAAAACTGTGTGTGTGTGTGTGTGTGTGTGTCTTAGGGAAAACACTAGCCTGACACTCCATTAGAAATTAAAAGAAAAGATTTTATTTAAAGAATAATGATATTTCATGTAATGGAGGTACATGACATCTTACAAGAAAATGCATCAAGTGTCCTCCCTTGCAGGAAAAACAGTTTTTATTTGGTACAGCAAACAATGATGGTTTGTTTGAAATGGTTTCACATCAAAGAGAAAAGTACAGGGGAAGGTAGGAAAATTTACAAGGAGTTTTCGAATCACAAACTTTTTTTTTTAACAACAATTCCTAGTAAAACATTAATTCCTTACCTCCTAATACAACATGAGTAAGGCAGCATTTCCAAAGCATATTACTTAAACATTTTGATCTGGATTCCTAGGATTGAATGTAGGTAAGGAGGGGGTCTCTATGAGTCGTAATCCACTCAAGGACAGTGAGTTTTTTAAATTAAGGTCAATTCTAGTTGACGTCCTTGAAAAATAAAACTGACTCATTTGGTTAAGAAGAAAAGGTTGAATCAATTCTAATCAGAAGGCTTTTGAAATACAAAATATTGTTTACCTGGCTAAGGAGATGTGATGATAGCTTAGATAATTCACCTGGTAATTCAAGGAGTCCTTATGACAGCAAGTTTAACAAGTACCAAACAATCAATCTAAGTTATAAATTCTGATTCTCTTCTTCTTTGTTATTTGAACAGCAACACTTTGACAAGGGGAGGGAGGGGAAGGCTTAGGGCTTTCTTTGGAAAGGTGGAGATGAAAATCTGAACAATGAAAAATGGAATTTTGATTTAGGTCTGAAGTCACCCTATTCAGATATGCTAGTGTCTCAATTTTCCTAAGGTTCACTACCACATATATATACATTTTTCACATACCTAAGTGGAATGTATGTAGTAGACAGACTATAGATTGTCACCATTAGTCCCCTCCTTCCCTGTGCATACACACTGTGCCTCACATCAAGAGGTGACCAATGCAGCAGAAATGATGCCACCTAACTTCTGAGACTTGGTCATAAGAAATCTTGCCCCTTAAACTTGGGAGTTTTGGAATGTTTACTCTTGGGCTATGTCTTAGACCCAATCACTATGCCATACAGAGTCCATGAGGAGGTGCAGCCATGGGACTGAGCCACCTTGAACATAACAACAACAACAAAATAAAACCTATTGCCATCGAGTTGATTCTGACTCATAATGACCCTATAGGATGGAGTAGAATTGCCCCATAGAATTTCCAAAGCTATAAATCTTTACAGAAGCAGACTGCCTCATATTTCTCCCATGGAACATCTGGTGGGTTCTAATGGCCAATCTTTCAGTTAGCAGCTAAATGCTTTAACCACTGTGTCACCAGAGCTCCAAGCACAGGTGAATTCTAAAATTTGTGCAGTCGCAAAGGATTTTATGTGGAGCAGAAGAATAGCTTAGCTGAGACTAGTTAAACCTTAGTATCATGAAAGATGGCAAAATGGTGGTTGTTTTAAGCCACCAAATTTTGGAGTGCTTTGTTATATAGTAAGAAATTATGCTCTGGTGGCATAATGCCTAAGGCATCTGACTGCTAACCAGAAGGCTGGTGGTTCAAACCCACCAGCTGCTCCCTGGAAGGAAGATTGGGCAATCTACTGTAGTGATATCGCCTCGGAAACCCAAGGAGGGGTCGCTGTGAGTCAGACCTGACTCAATGGCGGTGGGTTTTTATCAGGAAATTATGAAAACATTCCTGACAAGTCTAAATTTTCAATCACCCAGAGGAATAAAAAAGACTACATACATACATACATATACATATATACAAATTATATATATGTGTGTGTGTATATATATATATGTGTGTGTGTGCATGTGTGTGTGTATATATTTAATTTGTATATATGCATTCATGGATGTACACATTAGAGAGATAGCAAACAATTAACACACTCACTTTTAACCAAAAGGTTGGAAGTTTGAGTTCATCTAGAAGCACCTTGGAAGAAAGGCCTGGTGATCTACTTCCAAAAAATCAGCCAATGAAAACCTGTGGAGTTTTCACCAGGGATTGGAGTCACTGTGGGTCAGAACAGACTTGACAGCAGTTGGGGGAGGGGGTCATAAATGTGTGACTGTGCTCTGTATACTTACTCTGGGCCAGTCTCTAGTATGCACTTTATATTCATAACTTCATTCTATCTTTTTATTTTATTTTACTCTTTTTTTTTATTTATTTATTTTTTTTTTGGTGATTTGGGTGAAAATCTACAGAGCAAATTCACTTTCCATACAGCAGTTCACATACACTTTGTCTCATGACATTGACTACAATTTACCACAATGAAACAGCTCCCCTCCCAACTTCAATCTATCTTCACCACAAATCTGTTAGGTAGAAACTATTGCTAGCCCCATATTACAATGATGTCTCAGAGGCTCAGAGAGTTTCTGCAATTCTCCTAAGGTTACACAGCTGAAAAAAGGCAAAGCAGAAATTCTCACATCAGAATCCTCAACCCCTAATCTGCCTGAGGTAGTTCTACAAGGACAAACCATAACACCAATCACAGTCAGAATATACTCATGAGGAGAGGAGGGGGCGTGTGAAGAGGCCACCAAGAGAGTGTCATGGGGGAGGGGACCATGCCCCATGCTCATCCTTTTGGAGACACCTGGCTCAGCATGCATGACTCTCCCGGAATCCCTTATTTTTTCCCTGCTGTTGGGCTAGGGCAGTATATTGAGCCAGCCCCAATTAATCTAGGACTATTCTCCCAGCAAAATGGTTCAATACTTCCCCTAATGATCTGTACACATTAAATTTACTTACAGCTCAGCAGCTTCTCCAAAGTTTACATGTGCAGAGCCACAGAGGCAAGAATGAAGAAATATATAATTACCCATGAGTCTCACAGCCCTCAAACTGACAGAGAGCCAAGTGACAGCTTAATTCTCTTGGGAGAGGAAAGAGGGTCAGAGGTTAACACAGGACCAGCTCCCTACACTTGACAAGGACAAGGTGCTTGATCTAGGCCTAGAGGATTGAAGATGAGGAAAAATGACAACCCACATGTGACAAATTGACTGTGAGTCCATGTGCTTTGTGGTATAGAATCTAGAGCCATATAGCCTGGGCAAGTTATTTAACTTCTCTGTATTTCAGTTTTTTCATCTGTAAAATAGGAATGATATTACATTAGTAATGAGACCTGCCTCATACAGTGGTTGGGAGAATTATACAACTAATATCTAAGAATTACTTGCTCAATGCCTGGCATATTGTTGTAAGTGCTAAATAAATGTTTGCTATTATCTGCTAGGAGTCCTAGGTGGTGAAAACGGTTAACTCACTCAGCTGCTAATCAAAAAGTTGGAGTTTTGAGTCCACCCAGAAGCGCCTCCAAAAGAAGGCCTAGTGATCTACTTCCAAAAAAAATCAGCCACTGAAACCCTCTGGAGTTCTACTCTGACATACATGAGGTTGCCATAGGTCGAAGCTGACTCCATGATAACTGGTTTTTATTACCATCTGCTAAGACAACAATCAAGGAGCTCTGGTGGTGTAGTAGTTAAGGCATTTGGCTGTTTACCAGAAGGTTAGTGCTTCAAAACTACCAGCTGCTCTGGAGAAGAAAGATGAGGCAGTCTGCTTCCAAAAACATCTATAGCCTTGGGAATCCAACGAGGGTCGCCATGAGTCAGAATTGACTCAACAGCAGTGAGTTTGGTTTTGCAAGATAACATTCAGCTCCAGAACAAAACTTGGCTACTTTAGGAAAAATTAATCCCCTTGCCCCCACATATAACAAACACCATGCTGGTTAGTCAATCCACAATCTGCTTGTCAGCATGGTTCCTCAGCTCTACATTTTTTTACTTGAGAGCCCTGCTCACAGAAATATATAATCTTATCAACTGCATTCAGAATTTTAAAAACACTTTTGCCTTTTTTTAATTTTTTTTGTTTAGAATACCATCCAGAACTGATTTTAAGATTAATATACTCCATTTAGGTTGCTACAGTATTAAAGATTGCACTATAGATTTTATTTTTAAATTCTATTTAATAATATTCATATTATGCAGTGAAATTTTTGCTTACTTCCATTTACCAACTGATGCACGCAGTTTAATTTACTTTAATTATGTAAGAAAAGCATGATTTGTTGACACTAAGTTCCAAAGTGTTAGAATATATCGGGTTTGGTCTGGGAAATGAGTATACATTAAGATGCAGATGAAATTTAACTACATGTTGCCACATCAGAAGCAGACAAACTCTGCTTTCACAATAGGATGGGAAATTCTTGCAATGTATCCTTTAAAAGTAAACTCGGTAATTTTTGTGTTTTCCCTCTAAGTGATGAGATAAAAGATAAGGTTTTTAGTTTTAAAAACGTTTTTTATTTTAGCATCTCTCTGCAAATAATACATTTTGAGTAAAGAAATTCTTTATTCTGAATAAATGAAAAGCCAAATTAGGTATAATCATTCCTCGATGCTCCCTTTTGACACTCGCTTTTAGCATTCCAAAGCAATCCCCATGCACTCTGTTATATGAAGTGATCAAATGAATGCAATGTACAATCAGGTGAAGATCATCTTGAGGCACATTTGAAGAATTAAAATGTTTATGCTCCCCATTCATTTCCTAGGTTTCAACATTGATGTTCCTTTTTCATTTTATTAGATCTATTAGGGTAATAAGGAGCTCTGGTAGCATAGTGCCTAAGGCACTTGACTGCTAACCAGACGGCTGGCGGTTCAAACCCACCAGCCACTCCTCGGAAGGAAGGTTGGGC
>NW_006921591.1:4224535-4225807 GCF_000298275.1 Orycteropus afer afer
AACCTTCCTTCCAAGGAGTGGCTGGTGGGTTTGAACCACCTGCCTTCTGGTTAGCAGTCAAATGCCTTAGGCACTATGCTACCAGAGCTCCTACACTAATGTGCTTTTCGCTTTGCATTTCCTTGGAAGAGTTGTCTTCCTTGTCAACCCAAAGGAGCTATTCTGCCTGGTAGGGTCATGGGTGCAAGGGATCATGGATGATAGAGCTGAAGTATTTAGATTGTTAAAGCAAGAACTCAAAGAGAAAGAAAGAGTTGTTCAGGTTTTCTGCAACCAAAATAGAATTATTTTTCCAGTAGAGAAATTAATCTTGATGCTAGACATGGTCAAGAAACAGAGACTTTTCTAAATTCCCCTGGAATTTAATTAATATATCTAGAGTGATTCCCAAAGGAAGCAGATCACAGATTTTTCACTAGTGTAGACAGGATTCTCCTTGCATCCATGCCTGCTAGGCTCTGAGCAGCACTACTGCAGAGCAGAGCAGGTTCTAGGGAACCTGGAATGCCTCAGGCCTGGCCCTGTGGATGGGCAAAGGGAGGGATGAGAAGTTGAAGGGTGAGCTAGAAGAAAGAAATCAAAGACCTGGCTCAAGAAGAGTGGATAGGGGGATGGGGACACATCAGTTTGGCATGGGAGAGCCTGAGATCATGCTGGCCATCTTCCCCAGCAATACAATGGGAGGGACTGCAGGGCTATATGGAAATCTCAACCAAAGGGTCCCTCACGGTTCAGGAGCAGTGATGTGGGATTGGCAATAATAGGCAGCAAGAGAGACAAGCCTGAGACAGTGCAGAGACCCAGGAGTTCTGACATGCCACAGCAAGGGGATAAGAGGAATAGAACAAAGGTCTTTACGGGTGGAGATATCAAGATCAAAAGCACAGACAAGACCAGAGATTCTAGAAGTGGACCTTCCGTGTCCTCCAACACCTGACAAAACCAGTCCTGCCTCAGCAGTCACAGGCCTGGGCCAGCTGCTCCTTAGCCGAGATGGTGAGAATCAAGGCAGCCGCATCAGTCCCTGCTGCTGAGAGATCATCAACATACCCCAGAAGCCAGCTTGGGATGAAGGGAAGGGTAGACTACAGGTCATCCAAAAGAAACTATTCAAATCAGCTCTGTGGGAGAATTATACTTGGAAAGGGGACTTTCAAGCTGGAAAGACAAAGATATAACTACATGATAGAACTTGGTTTCCAGCTACCCAGGAAGAAAAGAGGAAGAGAAAAACAGCAAAAAAAAAAAAAAAAAAAACTGTGTGTGTGTGTG
>NW_006921591.1:4225907-4231074 GCF_000298275.1 Orycteropus afer afer
AAAAAAAAAAAAAAACTCACTGCAGTCAAGTCTGTCCCAACTCATAGTGACCCCACCTTGGGTTTCCAAGGCAGTATCTCTATGGAAATAGATTGTCCAAACTTCCTTCTGAGGAGTGGCTGGTGAGTTTAAACTGCTAGCCTTCTGATTGGCAATCAAATGCCTTTAGTGGGTCAGCAGTCCTAATTCCAGCTGGTACCTAATTCCTAGCAGGGGTTGACCCAGACGTCTGGCCAGCTGGCCCAGTGGCTACTAGCACTCTCAACTCTTTCCCAACAAGCATGAGATTCATCTTCTCTATTTAGATTATATCCCTTCTTCAAGGCTGAGTTCGTCCCACGTCTTCCATGGAGCTTTCCAGGACATGCCAACCACGTATGAGTATCTCTCCTTTCTGATCCCACTATGCAGCCCCATTGAGGGGCAGTTCTACTCTGTCCTATAGAGATGCTAGGACTCAATGGCAATGAGTTTGGTTTTTTGTTTTTATACATCTCCACCTGAACCATTCATTGTGATACATATATCTTTTATGTCGTGCTATGTTTTTATTCTCATCATAGTGTCTGATTTGCCTCCAACAAGGCTGAAATTTCCTTGACCACTCACCAGAGCAGTGTCTCACATTTCCCTCCCACATGCTCATGGTACTCCTTTTACCTACGATCTCAGCCTCTTCCCCATTTCACTTCTTTTCAGTCTCAAAAAACAATTCCACACAAATTCCTCTAGCTATTCTCCTATCTTTAACATTTTTTTATGTATAACCTCACTTTGTTTCAAAAAGTATTTCAAGAAACTTTGAAAAATGCACTCAGGATAGGAAAACAAATATAAGGAAATTGAGGAAATAGAATATGAGGAGAAGGAAAATAAGCTGAAAGTAGGGATGTGCTGAAAGCATTCATATAAAACATATGCCTGAAAGTTCTATCAGTGGCTAAAAATGGATATAAATTTGACAAGACACAGTATCCAAAGAATAAACACAATTCCACTACTCAGAGAAAGCCCAGTCATGCACAGAACTATATGGTCTCAAGAAAATTTCTCCTGAAGATCCCATAATGGGAACACTGAGTGATATAATGAATAACAGGAATTAATGTGAACTTAATACCAGCATTAATTGCTTATGGGGATACAAAGGGGAGTAAGACAGGAAGGTCCCTGCCTTTATGAATTTTAGATTTCTTTTTAAAGGAGAGAGAGACAATAAACACATTCAGGTTATATGGTTTAGTGGTGAGAACTGGGAGAGGGTGTTCATGAGAAGGTCTCCTTCTGAAGGATGAGGGGTATCAGCCAAGTGAAAGTTGGACTAATTGTGTAACATTCCTTGGTCTGGCCAATAAATCCAAACCTGATGTAGTGACAGCAATTCCATGAAGACTTGTATCTTGTGCCACCTCTTTGCAGCCACATTTCTTGGAAGAGTTGCTGATATGTGCAGTCTCCACTCCCTCCTCTCAGCTGCTCCTCAGCGCCCTGCAAACCTGCCTTCTGCTTCCCTCTCTCTGGAGAAACCATGCTATGTATGGGACTAATGAAGCCACATTGCCATTGAAGATACTTCTGTCTTTATTCTGTTGGAAGTACCTGGTGCTTTTGTTGCTGTTGATTGATAATTTTCTTCTCGAAATTCCCTCCTCCTTTGGCTTCTGTGATTTCCATTTGTTCCTGGTTTTCCTTCTGCCCCTCTAGCTATCATTCTCTATCAGTTCTATAAGCTTACTTTCTTTGCTTCTTAAATGCCAACCTGCTACTAAATGTTACCTTGGCCCACTGTTCTTCTCCTTTGACCCATGGCAACCCTGTACACAATGGAACAAAGGCTGCCCCTATGATTGGTTGTAGATGGGATGATTGTGATCCATAATATTTTCAATGGCTGATTTCAGCAGTATATTGCTTTTCTTCCTAGTCTGGGAAGCTCTGCTGAAGTCGGGAAGCTCTGCTGAAACCTGTTGAGCATCACAGCAACATGCAAGCTCCCACTGACAGACAGATGGTGGCTGCACAGGAGGTACATTGGCTGGGTATCAAACTTGAGTCTCCCACATGGAAGATGAGAAATCTATCACTGCACCACCATTGTCTCAGCTACAGCCTATACTGGGTTTCAAGTACCCAAACCTATGAGGTCAACTGCCTCCTGGAGAACTCCATGTGGATGACACACGGGCCCCTCACACAACATGTTCAAAATCAAACATAATGCTTCCCCTCTCATTCCAACCTGTTCCTGTCCCTAGATTCATGTGATCACCATCACCCAATCGCCCAAATCAGAATCCTTAGTCTCATACTTAATTCCTCCTTCTCACTTCTCCTTTCCTACATCCAATCCTGGTGCTTTTATCTTCTAAATATATCTCCTATTACCTTTTCTCCAAGCCCACTAGTAAAAATTAATAACTATCATTTGTTGAGCACTTATGTGCCAGGTGCTGTTTTAAAGGCTTTATACTTTACATATATCATGTAACCTTACAACTACACTATGAGGTAAGCAATGTTAGCACCCACATTCCACAAGGGAGAAAAATGAGGCACAGAGAAGTTGTGTGACTTATTCTAGGTCACACAGCATGGAAAAGTGAAAAGCAAAAAACCAAACCCACTGCCATCGAGTCAATTCCAACTCACAGTGACAACTACTGGGTTTCCAAGATGGTAAATCTTTACAGAAGTAGACTGCCTCATCTTCCTTCCACAGAGCAGCTGGTGGGTTTGAACCACCAACCTTCAGGTTAGCAGTCAAATGCCTTAGGCACTGCGCCATGAGAGCTCCTTCGGAAATGTAAAAGAAAAATTCAAATATAGGTAGTTTCTGACTCCAGAGTCCATATACCACCATTGCTTTTTTATCATGCATCACACTGATTACTGCAATAGCATCCTGACCAATCTTCTCACCTTTTCTGCATTTCTGCCCACAGTGGGACTGATCTAAATTCAAATTTGGTCTGTCCATCTCTTGTTTAACATTCTTCCATGGTTTCCTAGAGCTTACAGAATAAATGTCAAGCTCGTGGTCATCTCATGCCACTAACCCCTCCTACTTACACACTTGCAAACTATCCTGTGCCAGGAATCGTTCTTTGTTTGCGACAGTACAAGATGTGGTTGCTACTGTCAAGAAAATATTGAATATACAGGCAAGCAAAATGTACAAATGAAAAGTTACACCTAAGAATTAAAGCCAAGATTATAAAGAAAATGAGGTCACAAGGTAGCCAGTTTGGTTCAGTGGTAAGAGAGTAGACTCTCACATGAGACAAATGTGAGACCCTAAATATATAGACTTGAAACTCACTGCTGTCGAGTCGGATCTAACCCATAGTGACCCCTCCTTGGGTTTCTGAGGCAGTATCACTACAAAAGTAGATTGTCCAACCTTCCTTCCAAGGAGTGGCTGGTGGATTTGAACTACCCGCCTTCTGGTTAGCAGTGCCTTAGGCACTATGCCACCAGAACATTTAATATATGCAGAATAATCCCCCTAAAATGATTTTTTTTTTTTCCATTCCAAGCTGGGCACTCATGAATGATCAGTTCAATTCTGGTTTAGCTTGAGAGATACTGTAATATTCCCATATTGTTCCAGTTCAATACTTTCAGAAAATGAATAGGCTTGGTTCTAGTTCAAACTGGCTTACTAGGTGTTTCTGTTTTGAAAAATCCTTGGTTCAATGTTCAGCTCAGTGGAAAAAAAGAAGATTAATTTTGGGCTCAGCTTGGCTCAAAGTTTTGCAAATTAGAGCAGTGCCTTCCAGTTGATGGTGTGCATGTGAGCTTAGCTCCCAGTTAAGAATTCATTTCGCTGGTCAGTTATGAATTCAGCCCTGGCCTTCCCTGGGAAGTGCAGAAGGTTAACATGCGTGGCTGCTAACCAAAAGGTTGTATGTTCAAATTTACCCAGAGGCATTTTGGAAGAAAGGCCTGCAATCTACTTCCAAAAAATCAGTCATAGAAAACACTATGGAGAACAGTTCTACTCTGATACACATGGGGGTCTCCGTGAGTTGGAATCTACTCAGTGGCAATTGTTTTTTGGCCTTTCACCATGCATCCATCAGATCCTCAGTCCTAACATGTTTATCTCAGCCTAATTTGACCCAGGGCCAGATGTCTGGGGACTCCCCAGAGAGGTTCTTGCTGCCCACACAGCAATACCTCCTGCCCAGCCTGGCTTAGAGTCCCTGGAGCTGGGAGCTTATGTCAGGACTGTGGAAGGGCCCTGTAGGCCTCTGTGGAGTATGAAGCAAACCCACCAACTCTCTTGTAACCACCACTGGCTTACCTCTTTCAGGCCCCTGCTCAAGTGCCACCTTGCCTCAGGGGCCTTCCTTTATTCCTCATACTCCTATCCTCCCCTTTTCCATTTCACTTAACCAGCAACTGGCATGTTTTCCACTTGTTTGTCCTCTGTTACCCCCACTGGGCTGTGAGCTCCATGAGGTCAGGAATTATTGTCTACCTCATTCACTATTATATCCCCATTGTCTAGATTGGTGTCTGCAATATAGTGGAACCCCAATAAATATATGATAAATATTGAATACTGCATTTCTTTACATAAAGAATATCACATCTTTAGTGAGCTTTTTCCTTTGTAATACCCCTTTCCATCTCCTGTCAGTCTCCAAACTTTCCTGTCTGTCTCCAAATACTAGAGTAAAGGAAAAATATCAGCATTAAGGGATGCCTCCTTCCCATCAAGCCTCCTTTGGTGTATGTGTGTGCGCGCGCTTCTCTCTGTCTCTCTTCCTCCTGCCCCCAACCCCACTCCCCTGTTTTTGTCTTCCCCTATCTCTCTAGAAAAGGTTTAGTTACTTTGTTTTTTTTTCTTTGCATGTCCAGTAAGTTAGGCTTTGACAGATTAAAGTGAGTGGGGCACACACTGACGTGGGTAGGGGGAAGGATATACGGGAAGGATCTGTGACCACAATGATAACATTACGAAATGGGAGGTAACCGAATTGTGCACATAAGAGATAGATGACAGATGCTAATACCAACCAATGTGTCCACAATACTGCATTGCCATTAACACCAAACACTAGGCTACAGATAAACACATAAACACCTGAGAGGATCAGACAGGAGTCAGTGAACAGGAATATACTCTAGACCAAGAATAGATTCAGCTGAGGCTAATCTT